>NW_019524265.1:120487-164859 GCF_002814215.2 Seriola lalandi dorsalis
ACACCATTCATATTATTATGATGTCTTAAGTTTCTGTCTCTAGAAAATGAGACATTTTCAGTGGGAATTGGTTCAGTGTCTGTTTTAAAACTAACATTGTGCGTGTGTGATTTTAATTTCAGTGAAAGGAAAGCGGGTCCAGCCCTCTTGGTCTGCACCAGCAGGAACAGACGTTCCCCAACTTCTGCTCTACAACAGTCTGACAAGAGCAAAGGTAGGTTAGAAACAAGTTGTTGGGTTATCATTTATCAATCATTAATCAATCATAATTTATGTTGGAAAGAATAGACTTCCTTACAGAGAACAGAAATCTTTTAGATTGACTGCAGTGAATACCTCTCATTAATCTTCCCTGAGCATCTTATCGTTCACTGTAACCTCAGCTGGAAAGGGAAATTCTAGTTCTATCTAGTTTATTCTCAGTAGTGGTGAAAGCCTCAGCTCATTAAAGTCCATTGTCTTTATGTTTCAGGAGCCGTTTGTTCCCCAGAAAGGGAATAAAGTGTCATGGTACTGCTGTGGCCCCACAGTGTATGATGCCTCACACATGGGACATGCCAGGTAAACAAATTAAAGCGATCATCATGTCTAATCATTTAGCTCAGAACAGTCTCACGTTTGTTTTAACAGGGTGTCATTTTAATCTTTCTCTTTCCTAAGATCCTACATATCTTTCGATATCCTGCGAAGGATACTGAGGGACTACTTCAAGTACGATGTCTTCTACTGCATGAACATCACAGACATTGATGACAAAGTAAGTATGGGGTTTGAATAGGGCTTATTCTTCATTGGTTTGTACTTTATTTTTTTAATTAAGTTGGCAAATAAACTTGATTTTTTTCTAAACTTTGCCTTAGTATAAACCGTTTTCTCTCATAACCATTTATCTTTCTGTTAACGCTGTCATAAAACGGTAGTTAACAGAAGATTAAAACATGGCAGCAGAACCAGAACAAATACATCATATCCTCATTTTCTATACTACATCTGAAATGAAGGATAATAGGTCCTGAATAAAACATTTAAGACATAATAATAGTCATTTTAATTGGTTTGTAGTTGAAACTGGATCTACTCAGATGTATAATTAGTCCCAATGTAATTCAGTGGTCACCTGGAAGATAATTCCACTTCTCACATGAAATAAATCATGAACAAAAGGGAAGCATCACCAGAGAAGTATCTGGGTGGTTATAACATTTATATTTTCACATTTAAATTATGTATTAATGATAATGATAATGATGATTCAATAAAAAGGTTAATTTTAAGCGACCAGTAACATCTCCACAACTGCACATTTGAAGATGGTCTTTTTAGTCCATGGATAAGGACAAAGTTGACATTATACTTACTTTTTAAAACGTTTTTGGCAGCTGATGGCTTCATGTTTGTATCCTTGTCTTTCAGATCATTAAACGGGCCCGGCAGAACTACCTCCTAGACCAGTACAAGGCAAAGCAGCCGCAAGCTGCTCAAATACTGCAGGATGTCCTGAGCGCCAGAGGGGTGAGACACAACATTAAGTTAACCTTTGATACAATAATAATAATAAGCCTCTGTGTCTTAATAGATGGCGCTGTTGACAGAGGAGGACTGAATAAAAAAAATCAGCTCATATGTCACATATCACAATGTGCGTTAATTTAGGGTGATTATTTATTTGATATATTTAGCTCAGTGTTTAGATCACGGTAAACAGTTTGTTTAACCGACACAAGCCTGCATTCACTTCCATATTGTCCTATATTTAAACCTATAAATTAGTCTTGCGTCGAATGCAAAAATGTTGAACAAAATTAATGAAAAAAAATGTAGACAATGTAACTGAGTTTAGTAATAACAGGACCACCGTAGCAAACCTCCGTCCTGCAGCCACAGCGAAGCTCTGTCGACCTTTACAGAGACAAGTTTACAGACAAGTTTTGAAGAGCATCAGATCAAATGTTAGGGAAGCACGTCACCTGTGAGTAGGAAGCACCAGCTTTGATGCTGTAGAGACGGCTCTACTTTGTCTCAGTTTAACTGTAGAACCTAAAAACATCAGGCTACATGAAGTTTCTCTGTAGGTCTGTGTTTTCACTTAAATCCTCATGTGTATGTGTTTGTGTTTGTGTGTGTGTGTGTGTGTGTGTGTGTGTTGATTCCTTGGTTTCCAGCCCTTTCAGGCCTATTTGGCTTCGACCACAGACCCAGACAAGAAGCAGATGCTGGAGAAGCTGGACGTCGCCGTCACCGCCGCTCTGCAGCCCCTGCAGGCAGCGATGGAGAGCAAAGACCAGGCGGTGCAGCCTCTGGCGGAGGTGAGACTGAGCAAACAGTCTTTATTGTAAATCCAAATTTAAATATGAATTTCCTTTTTCTTTGGAAAGAATGAAAATATTTCTCATCTTTTCTGATTTAAAATTATGTGTCGACATAGGAGTGTATGTATGTAAGTGTGGTCTAGAAACAAAATGTTTTTAGCTGTAGCACAAGACAAATGTGTTTGTGTTTGACAAATGTCTAAGCATGAGCAGTGTTTGTCTTATCTTCATCAATATGAAGATAAAGAATATAATGTATATTGATCGATAAGTTACTGAGTCAAAAAAAATACTACTAATAATTTTCCTTTCTTTTATTTTTGTCTTCCAAGGTGCTGTTGGAGAGCTCCAAGGACCTGCTGGCTGACTGGCTGGACAAACAGTTCGGAAGTCAAGTGACAGAGAACTCGATCTTCTCCATCCTCCCCAAATACTGGGAGGGAGAGTACCACAAAGACATGGCAGCCCTGAATGTGAGTAGAAGGGAAGCTTGAATATGATAATTAAATGTTATCATATTTGGACTTCACCCTCGCTCCAGCCGGTCATGCGCAGATCTTGTTGTTGACACATCGAAGAATATAGGACGTATATGTCATATCTGAAGCTTTTAGAAAATGCAGCAGTCTCGTGGTGAATGTCGTGCTCTGTGACCTCCAGGTTCTTCCCCCTGATGTCCTCACTCGGGTCAGTGAATACGTGCCTGAGATTGTGGACTTTGTGAAGAAGATTGTGTCAAATGGTTATGGGTGAGGAGGAAGCCGCCACTGTCGGCAAATTACATCACTACCCAGATTCTCAGTGTCAGCAGTGTTGTTTTAATTGTTTGGTTTTGTAATGTTCTCAGGTATGAATCGAACGGTTCTGTGTACTTTAACACCTCGAAGTTTGACGCCAGTCCACAGCACTCGTACGCCAAACTGGTGCCTGAGGCGGTCGGAGATCAGAAAGCTTTACAAGAGGGAGAAGGTACATCATCATGGTTCAATTTTTTTATTTATTTTTTTATTCCTGAAGCCCTATGTGTATAATTCTTACAGTTACATACATTATGAAATCATATAAAAACATACGCTGTAACATGAAAGCTGAAGACGAAAGTTGTTGGTCTTAACTTTAAGGGTCAGTCGTGTTGCTCAGGTTGTTTTCAGCTGGTCTTTGTTCTCTCCGGCCCTGCAGGTGACCTGAGCATCTCAGCCGACAGACTAAGTGAGAAAAAGTCCCAAAATGACTTTGCCTTGTGGAAAGCCTCCAAGCCAGGAGAGCCTTCCTGGGACTCTCCATGGGGGAAGGTGAGCGTTCACTCTTACTTTAGGTGTGTGTTGTTAAGATGACTTGTAAGGCAAACCTGGACACCCCATGTTAGAGCCCCCACTCTTCACACTCCCAAACATCTCCTGATTCCAGCTGTTCAAATGCAGAGAACTGTTTTTATTTCTTTGTCATGTTCATTGTATATTATGGAAAAATTGTCCATTAATATGTTTGTTTTTGTTCTTTGTCGTGACAGGGAAGGCCGGGCTGGCACATCGAATGTTCGGCCATGGCCGGCTCTATCTTGGGAGAGTCCATGGACATCCACGGCGGCGGATTCGATCTCCGATTCCCCCATCACGACAACGAGCTGGCTCAGTCTGAGGTGCAGACGCAAAGTCTTATTCTCAACTTACTGAAAATATATATGTGTATATGAAGTTTGAAACATGAATTCAGGTCATAAAACACATGAGTCATAACAAACAGAGAAAAACAGTCTAAATTTTTTTTTTTTTATGCCTTTATGATAGCACAGTAAAGAGAGACAGGAAATGGGGAGGCAGAGAGAGGGGGAATGACATGCAGTAAAGGGCCGTCCGATGTGGGATTCGAACCGGGGCCGACTGCAGCGAGGACTGTAGCCTCGACATATGGGACGCCTGCTCAACCCACGGCGCCACTCGAAGCCCCTAATGGGATCTTTTTTTAAGCAATCTCCAGTCACAGAGAAAGTAAAATCGTTGTTCCCCTCACAGGCTTTCTTTGAGAATGACTACTGGGTCCGCTACTTCCTGCACACTGGGCACCTGACGATCGCAGGCTGCAAGATGTCGAAATCTTTGAAGAATTTCATCACCATTAAGGACGCCTTGGCAAAGAACACAGGTGACTCATCTGGCTCAGCAGGATGTCATGTTGTAGAAAACTGATTTTACAAATGATTCAATCTGAACTGAAAGTCGTTCAGAGAGAAAAAGTGAAAAAAAAAATAACATTGCAGATTATGAACTCAGAACTATAATATTTAATAATGTTCAGATTCTTAAAGGAAACATTGTTGGCCCTTAATATGAGATGTAAAAGTTTTGTTCATTGTATATCTGGGAACTTTAAGTTAAATATATATATATATAGATGTTTATTATGATTTGTGGCTTATTATTATTATTTGCTTAATTACCACATTGAGGTTTTGTGTAAATCAAAGCAGCACGGATGTTTGGGATCATGAAAAATATATTTTAGTTTCTGTTTGGAGAAGAAATATGGGGGGAGGGGAGGAATAAAAATGTCTCAAATAGCCTTTGGAGATAAATGATTATTTTGTTACTGTGTGGAGGCGGTAGAAATAACACTTCCTCTGTTTGTCCTGCAGCTCGGCAGCTCCGTCTGGCCTTCCTGATGCATTCCTGGAAAGACACCCTGGACTATTCTTCTAACACAATGGAGTCGGCCGTCCAGTACGAAAAGTTCATGAATGTAAGACAAATGGGCCTTTTTTAGTTCAGCTGTGGTTTTAATCCTGAGATCTGTCTCTGTTTTGTGTTGATCTGATTTATGCCATTTTCATTTAACAGGAGTTCTTCCTCAACGTAAAAGACATCCTGCGTGCTCCGACTGACATCACCGGCCAGTTTGAGAAGTGGGAGGCAGCAGAGGTGGAGCTTAACAGCAGGTAAGAGAGCAGATAAACCTTTTTAACAGATTTAACCTGCTGAAATCTACAGAAGTAGGATCAAAGTAACTGTCACAAAAAACACTTCTGAAGGTGCTAATACAGAAATTCATGTTCAAGTTCAAGACTAAAAGCAATGGTTGCTTTTGTTGTCCAGTTTCTATGACAGGAAGTCAGCCGTCCATGGGGCTCTGTGTGACAACGTGGACACTCGTACCGCCATGGAGGAAATGAGGGTGCTAGTCAACCAGAGCAACAGCTACATCGCCAGCAGGAAGAACGCCAAGCTGAAGCCCAACCGCCTCCTGCTGGAGAGCATCGCCGTGTATCTCACCAACATGCTGAAGGTGAGCGCGGTTTTCACCATCGCTGCCTTTATCCTCCAGACTCTGCTCTCCTCATAAATATAGAAACAACTGTAGATTCTTACTGTTTATTCATTCCAGGTGGCGTGAGCTTTAAATAAATGTCTAATTTCAATATGTTTCCTGATTTTTAAATATGATCTGATGTTCTGTATTATATAAGCGGTGGATGCATTGAACCCACTGAGATGAGTCTGTTGTCATGTAGGTATTTGGAGCCATTGAGGGATCGGATCCTGTAGGTTTCCCCATGGGAGGACAAGCTCAGAGTGTCGATGTAAGTGACGAGACACTTCACATGGACCGAACAGTAGAAATGTATCACGTGACTCTGTTTTCTGTGAAGCAAATGTGTGATTTTATAGAACTTAATGTAAAACTGAGCAGCATCAACTATCTGTGAAATCATTTTTTCAAGCTGCTGATATTTAAGTGACATTGACTGAGATATTGTATTTTCCAGCTGGAGAGCACAGTGATGCCGTATCTCACAGTGCTGTCAGATTTCAGAGAGAGGGTCAGAAAAATCGCCCGAGAGCAGAAAGGTAAGAACCTGCGTTTAAAATCCAACAGGTGGCAATATTTCTCTTCTCCCTTTGTCTCTGCTTTAAATATGACTTTTACATCAAATCAGGGTCTAATCAAATCCCTTTTTAAAAATCTGATCCAGTGACGGAGCTGCTGCAGCTCTGTGACGTGGTCCGTGACGATACGTTACCGGAGCTGGGAGTCCGACTGGAGGATCATGAAGGTAACGTAGCTTTCAGCTTTCAGCTTTCAGACTTCAGTATTCTGTTTTCTAAAACAGAAATAAATGCCACCTATGTAGTTTTTTAATAAAAGAATATTCACTTACACGTTACAGCTTCGGTCCATATTTTGTACCAGGTTCAGTTAATTAAGCAAGAGAGGATCGTTTTGTTAAAATAAGCACAAACGTGATTTAAACAGAACAGGACCGACACGGTAATACTTAGTGTTTTTGTAAGAATTGTAAAGAAGTAAAATGAAAAATAAAACTGCTTGTTACAGGCCTGCCTACAGTGATGAAACTGGTGGACAAGGAGACATTACTGAAGGAGAGAGAGGAGAAGAAGAAGGTAAGAGGCGTGGGGGTGCTTATTTTAACTGTGCCCACATCCATGATATAATCACAGTGATTACTAAGCGATTAGAAATGAAAAACCTGGGAGCGTTTCTTCCTATTTGACACATTAAACCCTGCTCTGATGGAGATGCTGATCCTTCCTTTGTCACATTTAACTGCATGAACATCAGAGAAAAACTAGATTATCTATGAACTGTGGTTTTCCTCTTTCACAGATGGAGGAGGAGAAGAAAAGGAAGAAAGAGGAGGCTGCCAGGAAGAAACAAGAACAAGAGGTCAGTCAGACATATAACAATATATATTTTATATTCATTGGTCATGTGATCTATGTATATATATTTATCACACCTGTGAAAGCTCTTGTACTGAGTGAACCTGAGGAAGCCACAGGCGAAACGCCTCGTTGGCTCTCAATAAAAATCCCAGTGAAGTCATCTCAGCGTGCGGTGGTTAAGTTTGATTTTCACTTCAGTTGTCCCTGCGACCAATCAGCAACTGATCGCTGATATTGACTGTGCACTAGTAGTTTGGTTCACCATTACTCATCACCGACTCACTGCTTTTATTGTTTCAGATGGCTAAACTCGCCAAGATGAAGGTCCCTCCATGTGAAATGTTTCGCACAGAAACAGACAAATATTCCAAGTTCGATGAGACGGTAAATCTCTCGGCTGCTTCTCACTCTGACTTTTGAAGGAATTGAATTTAAAGCATGACAAGGTGAAGAACACCAGAGGGTTAATGAAGGAGGATTTACATTACAGCCACAGGTTTGACTGACCTGCACAGGGGAAACTCTCTTTAAACCTTGGTTGTACACTAAATGAATATGGAACTTGGCAAAATTTGCACTGCACCAGCATGAAAACTTGACTAACCACAGTTAAATGTTTTTTGTTTTGTTTGTTTTTGGTGTTCTTGTTGTTAACAGGGTTTCCCCACTCATGACGTTGAAGGGAAGGAGCTCAGCAAAGGCCAAGCCAAGAAGTTGCGCAAGCTCTATGAGACCCAGGAGAAATTGCACAATGACTACCTGCAGATGAACCAAAATGGCAACTGATTCTGTTCAGACTGTCCAAGCCATCCACTCTACAGAATACCTACACAATAAATGTTAAGGCCACAGATGCTGGGTCATCGTTTGTCTCCTGATTATCTGGTTCGGATCAGAAAACAACAGGTTTATTTGTTTCTTTTTCTTTTATAGAACAACGGTTAAAATTGACACTTCAAAACCAAATCTCATCGTTCATAATTTCTTTTTAAATCGGGGGGGGGTTGGAGAGAGCAACATTAAGGAGACGTCCTCCTTGTTCTGTTTATGTCTCTTCATCTCTTCACAACAGCAAAAACAAGGCTATAAATGAAGTGAGGTTTGAATAAATGAAGTGACACTGAACAGATGGGTGACAGATTAAAGAAGAACCTCAGAAAGTTGTTTATTCATCATAAGCCTCCAGCGCAGGGTCTGTGCTGCGTGTCCAGGTGTCTGAACTTGGATGGATGGAGCACCATTCTTCTAAAACACCTTCTCTCATTTGGTATTTTGTTGTTTGCTGTTGTTCCAAAGTCCCCCGTTATATTTCTCTTCAGGTTTTTCCTTAATTTGTCACCCGTCTGTATCTATATTTAGACTTGGCAGAAGGCACTAGAGCTGCAACGATTATTTTAATCATCAATTAATCTGCCTGTTGTTTTCTCCATTATTTGTTTATAAAATTTGAGGAAATAGTAAAATGTGTGTTGTGTGAGGTGTCCAAGATATTATGTTTGCAATCTTCTAACTGACGCATCAGTGTCTCACGCTGATGACGCTGAAACCATTCTGTGTTAATCAATTATCAAAATGAATGCTCATTATTTTTTTGTCGATCAATTAATCGACTAATCATTGCAGCTTTAGAGGGACCTTTTGATTAAAAATCAGCACCTGACCATTACTTTTTTTACTGTGATCGTTGCACCCGGTGCGGTGCATTTTTTCAATCCTTTTATTTCTTTTTTCCAGGAATGTTGCTTTATACAACCGATAAATTAGTAACTGAATAAAAAGATGTTCTTTTTCATAAAAAAATCACCTTCACTTAATAATATCTGGGAATGGAAACCTATTGTACTCGCAAAATGCTAACCAGTATTTGCAGATACGAGTGAAAAAGATATAAATAAAAAATAACATTTTTGTCTATTCTCCCGTCACATAAATAAACATTCATTGCCTGATATTTGCAATTCACAAAAAAAAACCATTTCTGTATTATGCACAAAGGCTGATCGCCAAAGACTGAATTTGTAATTTGTTGTAACTTGTCAGTGTGTTGATGGTGATTACTGTACAACAATATTATCTATACTTAGAATATTTCACATATTTACATCAATCTTCTGTGTTTTTGTTTCATTGCTCTTTTACATCTTTGGTAACTTTACTGGATTTATATCGTCTTAAAGGATAACGCCTCCAGTATTCAGGACTACTTTTAACTGCAGGATTAATACACATATGACAGATTTCGACATTGAAGCTCTATGGCATAAAGGAATAAAACTTATCGAACAATACTTATTAGCAGAATAAATTCATTCTTTTGCACTTGAAGAATATCACCAGACTTGTACTTTAAATCTGGGGCAGCTCTTTTCTCATCATACTGGGAAAATATAACTTTGTTATTGTTGTCTCTCGCGGCTTGAGTGAAACCACGGGAAGAGGAGCCGTCCATTAGGGTTGTGTATTTTTCTACTGTTCATGTATTTGCTGTGGCTGCAGCAACGCTCTCACATAGGAAGATGCTCCAATAAAGAGGCAGTGAGTGTGACTTGTTCCTTTCAAGAAATAAAACTGGTCATCCTTGTGAACTCTTCAGGCTTCAGGAATGTTGACTCATAATGCCCAGTCATTACTGCAGTGGCTGACATTACATTATATTTATATTTTAAAGAGGAACACCAGGTAAGACAGATGGATGGATGTTATTAGTTAATCAAGTAAAAGACATTCAGACTTGTATAGCATGAGCCTTTAACTCTAATTACAATTTACAATTACAGTGTCCATTTAGTGACACTGCTGCCCAGTCTAACAATGCACTGATGATGACATCCTGAGGCAAACTATACGGTGGTTCAACCCGGCAGCAGATAGGTGAAGCTCAACAAAGCGTGCCACTGTCAGCCTCCCTACCCGAGAAGACCAGCCTGCTTCATTCTTTTCCTCCCTTTCTTCTCTCTTCTTCACTCTTCAAATCCAGAGTTCCTCTCCTGTCTTCTTCTCCATCCATCTCCTCCTGGTTCTTCATCACATATTTTTCTCCTCTCTTCATCTGTTAACTTCAGCTTTTCACTCCTTTCTACTCCTGCTTCCTCTCCTGGTCCACAGGTTGTCCTGTCCTGTCCCCACACTCTCTCACTCATCTCCCTGATGGCTCAACCAGCTCCCCAAAAATAAATAATAATATAAATAGCTATTTCTCCAGTACAGTACTAATAAAGTCCAGAGACTGAGAGGAAATTAAATCAAGTTGAAGTCATAAATATAAATAATGTTATAATAAACTTCACATAAGATTCAGGGCTTTTTCTGAAAACATCTGGGGATGGAGCCGCATAAACCTCACCCCTCGCTCCGCTTATGGTACCACCACCATCACCATCACTGCTCTTCTTATATTTGCATTTTTGTCTTCACTTATCTGCTCATCTCATTCCTTTCTTTTCTGTTGTCTTGTAGTGTGCCCCCCCCCCCTTTCTGTAATACTGCATTTATATGAAAAGATGCCACAAAAATAAGCGTGTTTTTGGAAAATTGGGAATTGTGCCTTGAAACCTTGCAAAGGGAAGAAACAGTAGTTATAAAGCGACCCCTGTCGTCAAATGATCAAACAACAGGGACATAATGTATTTTTCTCAGAGTGGATGTACACTTGCATACGGACGTGTTGGCACTTCACGTATTCTAATCTGCAAGTGCCAACTCTACATACCAAGCACTTTGACCGGGACAGCTCTCTGTGTGCGAGTGTGTGGCGCGTGCGCGTGAATCCAGGCTGTGAACCTAATGTTAAATGTTGTCGTAAAAAACAGCTGGATGCTACTCGGCTAGCAAGCTTTAGCAGAGAGCAGCCTCTGCAGAGCGGGGAGGGTGGCAGATCAACTCCGCGCTGCAGGACTGGAAGGATGGGTCACTGCATGGTAGGCTTCCGCCGTGTTTACCATGACGTATATGTGCAGATTTCAGTGTTGTATACTTGTCCGGACATCTTTTTTTTTTGTGTGTGCCGTGTGTGCAGTGATCGGTGAGGATGAGGAGCCGCAGTAACTCAGGAGTGAGGCTGGATGGCTATGCCAGGCTGGTCCAAGAGACTATCCTGTGCCATCAGGTGAGTGCAGTCACACAGGAGAGAAGTCAGTGCTGTGCACCTGTCTCCAGACACATTTACACGGTGGTGTGCCCAGATATTTTGCTTCAGTTAAAGTAGCCAATGCAGGGCTACCATCCAGGAAAGGCCCCCTCAAGCCCCAGGTTCACCACATATTGTTTGGGTCTACATAACTTGCTTAATAACCAATGTCTTAGAATTTGCCCCCACTAAAGTACAACATCCTCAGGTCCTGTATCTTGCATCCCCAGTCTGGTAGAGAGACTCTATGTCAAAATCAAGTTTTAAGATCTCATTATTCTAGTTTATATTGTAAATCATGTTAAATCTTACATTTTTTCCTCATGTCAAGTAATTGACACACTCAGGCCATCAGGTAAGGTAGTATTATTCCATCATAGAACAATTGTAAGGCCGCAACCAACAATTACTTTCATTATCAATATGTCTGACAGTTATTTTCCCTAATAATTGATTGATTGTGCAGTGTATAAAATGTCAGAAAAAGGCACATCATTATTTCCTGAAGCCTGAGTGAACATATTGTCGTCAAAGCAACAGTCGAAAATCTAAAGATGTAGAATTTGCTATCAAAAAATACTTGGAAACTTGCAAATACTCACATTTAAGAAGCTGGTACCAGTTTGAAATTTTTTGCATAAAAATGACTTAAATTAATCAACTAATTAATTCAGCTTCAGTATACTCATTTGAGAATAATGTAATAATGTTATGATTACCATGTTAGCATCGTTTTAACTATTTTATTTATAATAATGCATCATAATTTGTTTGTTGTTTTTATTTTGTATTGATGGTATATATATGATATATGACACAGAGGAAAAGATCATTTGGTTTTGACAATGTGTAAAGCTACATCACTTCTGGATGAAGGCTGATTAATGTATAAGCCATGTGTTTGGTAAAGCAGTTCTTCTTCGAGCCAAACTCTGTGTACTTAGAAGTTACCCACCAGACTTTAATGTCACTTTGCAGCAATCGTTGCTTATCGAGTCGAGGAAATACGGAAACACCCTCTTCAGGAGTGTTAAAAAAAGGAAGTTGCTTTTTAAAGGGAAAGACACAAACTTTACTCTTACTGAGGTTCAGTATACTTGAGTTAATTTCCACCACTGCATTTGCATGCACAGGAGCTTTAAGCTGTGTCTAGCTTTGTATGCTTTTTGTGTTTCTGTAATCAAGTCCTCCATCTTATCCTGCAGAAACGTGTTGGATATGCAAATGTCCTGTAGCCTGTATAGGTTCAGGTTCAACCAGATTGAGCTGCACAGAGGTAAACAAGGCCAGAACAAAGTTCACCCTGAGAAATAGGCTGAGGACCGGGAAACTATGCACCTTTATCTCTCAGCACTTGAGTTCACAGTCAACAGCTGTCTAAGTTTAACGCTGTGACCCACAGTATTCACAGCTGATAGAAAACAGTTCCAGCATTCCTTACAGAGCATGTACTGTACATGCTAGGCTGTAGGTTTGGTTTCAAGAGAATGATTGCCAGATAAATCGATAACGATAATTATTAGCTGCAGCTCTGAAATGATTCTGTCTGGAGTGTTTTTATAAACCCTGAGTAGTGTCTGCAGATGGTTCGGATAGCCTGCCTGAGACGCAAAACACAGGAACAAAACCCAGAACGTTTTGATTTATTGTCAGATCCTCTCTTATCCTAATTAAAGTGGCTGGTCAGGAAAAGGTTCACAGAGAAATGAACGGGTACATCAAACAGAAACTGTAAACGTGTTGAGGAAATGAAATCGAGGAACTTAAAGGATCTTAAGTGTGAGGACGACATGTCCGGCCCCGCCCTGGACGTAAATGAATGTGTGTCTGCGTTTGTTTCAGAACCCGGTGACAGGACTCCTGCCTGCTAGTGCCCAGAAGAAGGATGCCTGGGTGAGGGATAATGTGTACAGCGTCCTGGCTGTGTGGGCGCTCGGCATGGCCTACCGCAAGAACGCAGACCGCGATGAAGACAAGGCCAAGGCCTACGAACTGGAGCAGGTGTGTTTGTGACGGAGAGAGAGAGAGAGAGAGAGAGAGAGAGAGTTAATGTGTACACCAGTGTCTGTTTGTTCTACCTGTTGGGTTAAATATTTATATATAATATTTTGGTGTGTGCCACATCACAAATATCTCAGTCTCACGTTGATGTTTAGAATAAAAGTATGATCAAATACTGGACTAAAAAATGGGAAACTGTTTGGATCAGAGTGACGTTTTGTTTGATTTTTACATCTGTCGTTTACTGATGAGGTGTTGCTGTTTGTTGGCAGAGCGTGGTCAAACTGATGCAGGGGCTTCTGCAGTGCATGATGAGGCAGGTAAGGTGCACCTGAGCTCACATTTAGTGTTTACATGTTCGTTTGTGTTTGCACACATTAACGTCATGCCGTGGTGCCATGGATGTCCGATAAGCCGGTGTTATGGTTCTGAGAAAAACCGGCTCTGTGTTATCTGGGGTGCTGCGTGTTTTATGCAAACAACATACCCAGGTTTGTGGCCACAGTCGGCTGCTGTCTGCGCGGGCACGTTGACCTCAGGTCACATATGTAGTTAGTCAGAAAACCAAACAAACAATTTTTACTGTTTTACCTTCTGATACTGGAAATATGAAAAATATGCGAAATTCACAATAGAGTGTTAAAATGTTGCAGTGCTCAGGGAGCCATGAAGCGAAGAGGCTTCATCCTCTGCTGCTGAGATATTGTTGTGGAAATTGCATTACATAAACATCATCATCAGTAGACCTAAAGAAATTCTCACTGAAGTCTCACTGGGATGATGATGATGAGCAAGCAGACAGTGATCAGAAACCTTAATAATGCTGTAGTCACAGATACAAGGATGTGAAAACCATGTGATCAGAAACAGGATGTGGAGATAAGTGGGAGTGTGCATGTGAACACACTCCTTGAGATTTATCTAACTGTGAATTAATGTTAATGCCCCCCAAAAAATACTTATAAACACCTAAAATAAAAAAGTGAAATGATAAATGACAATATTTTGCATGTTCATGTGTTCTCAGGTGGAGAAGGTGGAGAAGTTCAAACACACCCAGAGTACAAAGGACTGCTTGCATGCCAAATATGACACTCCCACCTGTGCCACCGTGGTCCTGGATGACCAGTGGGGGCATCTCCAGGTGGATGCCACCTCGATTTACCTGCTGATGCTGGCGCAGATGACAGCCTCAGGTACAGCAGTGATGCAGAGCGCTGCTTATATTTGTTGCTTTTTTTTACTATTTGCTATTAGATAGAGATAAAGTACCTCACCACTGAACTCTTTAATTTCATTTGGTTGCTGAGTGTGTGACGTTATCATGCAGGTCTGCGCATCATCTCAAACCTGGATGAGGTAGCCTTTATCCAAAACCTGGTCTTCTACATAGAAGCTGCCTACAAAGTGGCGGTGAGTAACATTATCAGAGGTTGGAGAGGTTGGTTCCTAGAAAGCAAGTGTATGTGGTCAACTTGAATTGTGGGTAATGAAGGCGCCATGGCTGATACCTCTGGTTCAGCTGCGTTGAGTTACTTAAACTCTCCATTATTAATCTGACAGTTGATGTAGCTCAATGCTAAATCGGTGCAGTACTCTTTTGAATGTGATGCCCAGAGCATAAGAAATGATGTCATCCCCTTTTTCCCCCCTGTAGGATTATGGGATGTGGGAGCGAGGTGACAAGACCAACCAGGGCATCCCAGAGCTCAATGGCAGCTCTGTAGGGATGGCCAAGGTACAGGATCCACAGATCCCATTTATCATTGTCAGCATTTGTGATGTAGAACACATTAAAGACCAATCTTGTATAAAATGTATATTGCTGCTTGGGGGCGGGGGTGGGGTCTGCAGGCAGCTCTGGAGGCCATAGATGAGCTGGATCTATTCGGTGCCCACGGAGGACCGAAGTCAGTCATCCATGTTTTGCCTGATGAAGTGGAACACTGTCAGGTACCGGTGGCTTTTCCTCCAGCCATCTCAGCATCATCTCTGCTCATCGTTTTTTGTCTGCTCAGCGTGTCTGTGATTTCCCTCAGTCCATCCTGTGCTCCATGCTGCCGAGAGCTTCGACCTCTAAGGAGATAGACGCTGGTCTTCTGTCCGTCATTTCCTTCCCCGCTTTTGCTGTTGAAGACGCTGACCTGGTGGCCATCACTAAGTCAGAAATCATAGGCAAACTGCAGGTACAGTCTAAGAATGGGAAGAACAGATCATTTGTTTGTGATGACTCTGAACAGAAACACAGTACACAACTGAGTATTTTACCCTATAATTTTACCTTGTACATACATGTAAGTCAGTCAGTGTATTTCAGGGTCGCTTCGGCTGCTGCCGCTTCATCAGGGATGGATATCGTTGTCCTAAAGAGGTAACATATTTTGAATATTGAAAATCTGAAACCTTGTGTTGGTATTCTGTTTTCATTGCTGCAGTAAAATGAATAGTGTTGGTGTTACTCCACACCGGAAGTAAGACATGAGAGAATAAGTTAAAGTTCAAGTTCCCGGCTGTCGTCCCACTAGGACCCGTCTCGGCTGCACTACGACCCCGCGGAGCTCAAACTGTTTGAGAACATCGAATGTGAATGGCCTGTGTTCTGGACTTATCTCATCCTGGACGGTATCTTTGCTGAAGACCAAGTGCAGGTAATAAAGGCGCACTGGCCCAGAATCCATATGCAGTCTCTACTATATCCACAGTCATGGAGTTATGGAGAATGACTGTGTGCTTTCGCTCAGGTGCAGGAATACCGTGAAGCACTGGAGGGCATTTTGATCAGAGGGAAGAACGGCATCAAACTGGTGCCTGAACTTTATTCTGTGCCACGTGACAAGGTATCCCACACACCCCCCCCCCGTCTTCTAGCCATGTTGTAATTATATGGGCCAACAAACCCAACAAGTCGATCGAAAGCAGCTTCATAAAAACATGTTATTCCTATTACAGCCTGTCAGCAGTAAAACTAGTGTCAGGGAACAAATAAGACTGAGAACATATTTTGCCTGTTACAGGTGGAGGAGGAGTACAGCAATCCTCACTCAGTGGACAGAGTGGCCACGGGGCAGCTGCCGCACATGTGGGGGCAGTCGCTCTACATCTTGGGCTGTCTTCTGGCCGAGGTATTCACACGGTGCCTGGACACCACCTCGACTGTTTCACCTGTCACAGGCAATGGACAGTGTCACAAATCAGAAATGATATGGGTTTTATATTTTAAATGAGGATAAAAAAGGCACTGCTACAAGATGTCCATGAAAGCCAAACACACCACTTCTCCTTTATATATTTACATACAGTAAAACCACTGCTTTTGTATTAATTCACCTTCCCTGTCTCTGCCTCTCCTTTTCTTTCTGCTATAAGGGGTTTTTAGCACCAGGAGAGATAGATCCTCTCAACAGGAGATTCTCCACCAACTTCAAGCCGGATGTTGTGGTACAAGGTTGGTGATCAATGAAGAGTGTCAGGAAAATGTTGGATTAAAAATTATGTGGAATCCCAGAAAAACAGAGAAAATCTGGAACAAGAAGTTGTTATTTTCAACTCCTTAGTCTGTAGTGCTCATCTCACACCTGGATAAATTTGTTGCATGGATTAAAACTGGAGAGGGAAGATCTTTACCACACGTAGAGCAGTGTTGCATCGACAGCCTTGATCATCTTGTTGCAGCTAAACAAACAGGGTTTATCTGCTGTCAACTGGTTGTTTTTACTCAGACTCAATTCTGCATTGTCAGTTGTGTCTTTTGAGTCAAGTTTTGTGTATTTGACAGTGCATAAATCAAATCAATCAAATCAAATCAAAAAATCACGGATGTTCACAACGTATTTTCGAATGTTTTTCTGGTGTTAACATTGTTTTATGTAGAGATTTCCTCATAGAAGGAAGGATATGATTTATTTCCTTTTACACGTGTGTGTGTGTGTCAGTTTGCGTTCTAGCGGAGTCCGAGGAGATCCAGGAGTTGTTAAGTGATCATGGGATAACGGTCCAGACCGTGACGGAAGTTCTGCCTATCAGGGTCATGCCTGCTCGCATCCTGAGCCACGTCTACGTCAGACTGGGTAAACAAGCACAAAGCACTACTCGCTTCTGTAGTGTACAGGCGTGTGTTTGTGTCTGTTTGATAGTAAGAGTATCGTCTCGTGTCATTGCCACAGGGAACTGCAAGAAACTGAATTTGAGTGGGAGGCCCTACAGACACATCGGAGTTCTGGGAACGTCCAAATTCTACGAGATCAGAAATCGCTTCTATATATTCACCCCCCAGGTAAAACTAGCCTGAGATGCTGTGATGTTCAAAATCACAACAATGAAGCTATATATTAGAGGGAGGAAGGAATGAACACCAACAGTTAATACTTTGGTTTCTTTCTTTCTGACTGTTTCTCTATTTTCTTCTTCCCTGTCCAGTTTTTGGATCAGCATCATTTCTACTTGGCACTGGACAACCAGATGATTGTGGAGATGCTACGAACAGAGCTGGCCTATCTCTCCTCTTGCTGGAGGATGACGGGACGACCCACGCTCACTTTCCCCATCACCCGCAGCATGCTGGGTAATAAGGCTGTTAACCCAAATCAAATAACTGTTAACTGTTCCATATAGTACACATATAGAATAGTTAGTATAGTGTATTTAATATATAGAGCATATGAACCTTGCGCTGTTGGACGCAAATCAAACTGTAACTTCACACTGGTACTGCCAGTTAAATTTAACAAAGACACAGGGCAATGTTTTGTTTTTTCCTTTCACAAGTTCGACAAAGGTTTCTGTTATGTTGATGCTGCTTTTTGGGCCGCAGGAGTTTTTTTTTATTGCAATACCGAATGACCACTGGAAAAACCAACAGCAGAACTGAGTGGCTGAGTGTTTTTATCTCTCTGTATACATTCATGTCCACAGTTAGTTCCATTTTTTTTGGCTCCTCCATTTTTTCCCCCTGTTTTTTATGTCTGCATTGTGACAGTTTTGAGTAGCTTATACTTTGTCACTTCTTCAGCGTGCATGCTACAGTACATACTCATACAGATTTATAATGTTTTATAGTTTTGGAGCACTGATTTTGAGTTCAGTCTTAATGGAAGTTTTGATGGACTTCTCTCTCCCACACGCTGTGATCATGAATGTGTATTCTGTTCATTTCCATGTTGCCGTTTTGTCAAATTATTTCATCGCGCCGCACAATATTTATTTATTTTTTATGTCCAGTTGAAGATGGAGATGCGATTGATCCGTGTATCCTAGCAACCCTGAGGAAACTACAGGATGGCTATTTTGCCGGAGCGAGGTCTGTTTCCATCTGCGACACAGGACTTCATACCATTACTGTTAATAGAAAGTCTGTTTCTACAAGTGCATTGTGGGTATTTTGTGTGGATGTTACTGCAGGGTGCAGATGTCAGACCTCTCCAGTTTCCAGACCACTTCATTCCACACTCGTCTCAGCTTCCTGGATGAAGAGAATGATGACAGGTTGCTCGAGGATGAGGATGAGGAGGATAATGACGACTATGGAGAGGAATATAACAAATTTGGGCGCTCAGGTAGTTAGCCATGAACAAAATGTGTGCGTGCGTGTGTGTACCTTTCACTCATATTTGATTAATGAAGTTGAACTGTGAGTAAATGTGTGATGTATTTAACTGCAGAGGGCTCCAGAGACATGTTTGACCAGTACCTCACGCAGCTCCTCCACAGCACCAACACCAAGAGCCACCTTCCTCCCATCCAGGGGGGGCAGCACCATGTCTTCAGTGCTGAACACACCACGAGAGACATCCTGTCTCTCATGGCCCAGGTCCAGGGCCTGAACATGCCCAGTGAGTTATCCTGAAGTATTATCATCTTAGGTACAGGGTCGGAGTGGGTATTGCTTTAAAACGATTCATTCAAATGCTCATACTATACCTGAGATTTTTAATACCTTACATTAAGGGATACAGACATGTTTTCATACAAAACCCTTAAAAGTGGCAAAAGTTCTCAAATGTTTGAGGCTGTCAAAGCAGAAGCTGTGGTACAGGAAGTTAAGCAGTAAGTACTAAGTTTTTTTGCAGCTTTGTTATTCTCTTCAGTAGCTGGCTTCATTTAGACTGCATGACCAAAGACATATTGGATAAAACATACAACCTTTATTTTACATTCAACCGACAAAAAAATTATAATATAACACCAATTTATACAGTAATCCCATAATGCAATGCAGTCACAAGACAAGTTGCTTTGGAGGCTCTGTTTGCTCTGTCTGCTCTTTCCTGTCAATGTCAAGTTTAACCGGCAGCAAAAAGAACAAAATGAGTGAAAATGCATCGTCAAAGTGTTGTCAAAAGGTTTACTGGAAACGTAGGAAATCATTACAGGTAGATGATGAAGAAGAAATGTGAGTCCACCAGAAATATAAACTATTCCTGTTGTTTTTTGTGATGCATTGTTTTAATTATGTATGTTTCAGAGTACTCCATGTATCTCCCTGTGGCTCCTGTCATGAACAAACACCGCAGATCTCTCAACCTTCTTGAAGTTCCTCACCCTCAGCGTGGCCCACAGGCAAAGCAGCCCAAGGTAGGCACAGCTGATACTTGTTTCTCTTGTGACTTCAGTAATGCTCTGAAGTGGATTAGTCTGACACTGACATCCCTCACAAGCCCCACGGTGCCGCTGATCTGCACCTGCCTCGAGACTCTCAGGGCAACACAGACTTTGCTGCGCTGGTGAGGCAGCTGAAGGAGTGTCCCACTCTGCAGGACCAGGCCGACATCCTCTACGTCCTCTACGTAATGAAGTATGGACATTGAGACAACTTCAAACATGCAGTCACACATAGCTCATCAGTAGTCTGGCACACTAATAATGAAACAATGTGGTTTTCTTCTCACGACCAGAGGAGCTGATTGGCTGGTGGAGTTGTCAGGCCCTGGTCAGGGCGGGGTCAGTGTGCGTTCACTGTTGGAGGAGCTGTATGTACAAGCTGGAGCCTGCAAAGAGTGGGGACTCATCAGATACATCTCTGGAATACTACGCAAGAGGGTGGAGGTCCTCGCTGAGGTCGGTCAGAAGTCATAGTCATTTTTCTTAATTTTTATCCCAGCAGCCAACAGGGTGGCTCAGGAGCTAGTCAGTTCTTTGTCAGCTGCATATAGTTCTGACATACAACAACATGCAGGCTGTAAATAACCCGTGATGCTACACACCTAAAAGTTTTTGACGTGAAAAACCTGTCCAGGCTGGATGTGCATTAATAGAATCCAACCTGCAGAAATTGCAGATTCCCTGAGCCCACTTAAATAGAGGCGAACACTTATAATGGCATAGTTCATATAACTGACACACATTCATATTCAAACCACCTTTATATAATCTGTCCTGATCTCAACAATAAGGTCCCAAATATAGGTTACAAAACGTATAACATTCATGGTTGAAAACATTTGAAGTCGTTATGAAATCATGCTCTTGGCATCTTCCATCTGGTTTAAGCACTGGACAAAAACTCACATCACGCCATCTACTGGCCATGGAAAAAAATGGCCAGTAGTAACACTGACTTCAGCACTGAGCAATGATGCGACACACTCAATACCTGCTGAATAACTTGTGCGGTCGAAACCGGGGGAAAGGTAAAACTTTGCTACAGAGTCACTGAATTATAAGATTATTTTTAACCAGTTGATTTGTATTTGTCTGCTCCTCAGGCCTGCACTGATCTAATATCCCATCACAAGCAGCTGACTGTGGGTCTACCTCCTGAACCCAGGGAAAGAGTCATCACAGTGTAAGTCGTTGTAACACGTGTGTTTGTGCTCACATTGTTGAATTAATTACCACATAAATAAATTAACTCTTCTTCCTCGCTGTTTCTTCTCAGGCCACTTCCTCCCGAGGAGTTGAACACTCTCATCTATGAAGCCAGTGGTCAGGACATCAGTATAGCCGTACTCACTCAGGTAAGTCTTTAACCGTTTGGACTGCCCTCAGGAATTTATTTCCAGACACTCTCCTAACACCTGCGAACTGTGCACGTTTGTCTTATAGGAAATCATGGTCTATCTCGCCATGTACGTGCGCTCCCAGCCTGCTCTGTTTGGGGACATGCTCCGACTCAGGATAGGACTCATCATGCAAGTGATGGCCACTGAGCTGGCTCGTAGCCTGCACTGTTCTGGTAGGAGAACCGGGCACCAGCTTACGCACAACCGTGAGCATACACAAACCAACACACTGCACAGGTGAAAATGAAAAACCGTGTCACACCTTTGTAGGGGAGGAGGCATCTGAGAGTTTGATGAGCCTGAGTCCGTTCGGCATGAAGAACCTCCTACATCACATCCTCAGCGGCAAAGAATTTGGGGTGGAGAGGAGTAGTGAGTTTTTTTTTTTCCTTCCATTTTTCTTTGTCTCTCTTTGTCTTTAGTTCTGAGTGAGAAGAGGAGAAGAAATTAGGGAATGAGAGCGAATGAGGTCAGAATGAGCCAGAATCAAGTAGAACTGAGAACGTGGCCCAAGGTGTGACGATGGCGGTTTTGTCGGTCAGTCCACCACTTTCGTCCAGACTGAGATATTTGATAACTATTTGATGGAGTGCTTGTATCACATTTTTAATGGCTCTGGCCCAGGGAGATAATGTCATGCTTAAAAAAAAAAACCCTGCTATATGCTGGTATAGGTTCTGACCTGGTCTTGTTTGTCTGTGTTTCTGTTCATTAGTGCGCCCAATCCAGTCAACAGCCACCAGTCCTGCCATCTCCATCCATGAACTTGGCCACACTGGAGCCACTAAGACCGAACGCACAGGAATACACAAACTAAAGAGTGAGATAAAACAGGTGAGAGGCATCATTAGAAAAGAAAGAAAGTGGATGATAATCAGTTTGCAGCTTTGTAAATGTATGCTGTGATGTGTGCTTTGTGAGCTATCTATCTATCTATCTATCTATCTATCTATCTATCTATCTATCTATCTATCTATCTATCTATCTATCTATCTATCTATCTATCTATCTATCTATCTATCCATCTATCCATCTATCTATATAACAGTGTTCTTGCCTTTGGTTGCAGCTGGATGACTCTCGGCCTCTCAGTGTGGGTTGGATTTATAATAATATCTAGCATGTGACTGTTTCTAACCTCAGTCTAAACAACCAAATCGCCGGCTATATCCCGCTCATAACCCGCTCGCTGGCTCTTAACATTTTGTGAGCCACAGCGTCCTCCATATCTGGATCGTCTTTCACTTCATCACACATCAGTAGGAGAACATGCTTTGCTTCTCTTCCAAGTATCACATAGTAATTGTCTTTTTTTTTTTTTTTTCAGAAGAGTATCGAAATTTAAAATAATGTTTCTATGAATTCATGAGCCTGTGAAACAATCAGATTGTTGATTAAGCCGCTTTTAAGTAGCACTCCCTCATAACTCATTATATGGAGTGTTATCATTTGTTTGTTGAATGGTCTTTCTTGTGATCAGTCTTCAAGAGTTGAATTATGCTTTTCACTTCACAGATTGTAACATTGAGCTGCTCTGTGTGGCTGCGGTGTCGTCATGACTGTAGTATGAGAACCATGTGAACCATGTCATACCGTTCTCTGTCATCTGTCATCCATATCCACGTGTAGATCTTCAGCGGTGGTCATTCCTTGAGTAGCAATGTCACTTCTCCTCGCTCCACGGTAAACCATTTCACCTCATCCGCTTCGTATGATCCCGGGTTTGTCCTGCGTAGGGACGCTGTAGTTAGACTGTGTGTATGTTTGTTTGTTTTTTTATTTTTTTAAAATTTCATATTTTTTGTAGTTACTAAAAGATTCCTCGTGCTTTGCTGCATCTAAGGACAAGGCTGATGTTATAGTTTTATTTTAAATCATTGTCAACAAATGTCCTAAAATGACCAACAATTATAACAAAACAAAAGTATTATAATAAGGCGATATGTCAGCCAGTGCAGTGCCATTCCTCTCTTATGTTTTGAACAATAAGAGCTATACCGCCTAATTTCTAGTTCATAATGTTGTAAACCTGTTGAAAATCATGTAAAGCACCTAAATTATTATTATTGTTGTTGTATCAGACTGTTAGTGAGCTCAATTAATCTTTTTTTGGTCTTCTTTAAAGTAATTAAAAACACTAAACACAGAATAACACCAGTCTTGTCCTCTAATATGTCTGCTCAGGTGTCTTGTATAAGTAATAGAGCATGAGATCGATATGCATGACTGATTGCACGGACAGTGTTAAAACTTAGGCTGCGGTCGAAAAGTTTAAAAAAAATCCTAACCACTTCTCCTCGACCTCGAAGGAAAACATCAATTGCCATCGCCAAGGAACTGTGGGACGGCGTTATCTTCTTTCCTCTCGTAAAGAAAGGTTCAGTGTATCCTCTGCTTTGCCCCTTAGATACTTCCAGGCAAAAAAGACTTTTCGATCACAGCCTTATTTTTTGTGTGTGTGCGTATATGTGATATATGACTGCTATGATCAACATTATTTCCATGTATTTATTATGGCATGACAAACCTATGTATGCTATTACTCTTGTCAGTAAACTGTATCTTGTAAATAGGCTCTCTTCACCACCACCGGTCGTAAACCTCATGATGCAGTCGGGTTCAGTAGTTAGGAAGACTGATTCAAATCCAGGTCTAGATTTTCCACATCAGTCTGTTCAGGGGATCTCGGGGAGAGCCGCTGCATATGTGGGGGAAAAAAAACGATCTGAGAAATCCCCTCAAGTGATGTCACTTGAGTCAGCGTTGGTTAGTTAGCTCCAACATGATGCCAGTTAACAGAGAAGTGAAACTGATCCCTGAGCCTGTGTGCAACAAACACTGACAAGTATAATAATGGTGTATATCAGGAATACATTTAAGGCAGAGTGATCCATTAAACATGTTCTAACAGCCTCTTTCTGTTCTCGCACCGCAGCGGTGCAGCAGCCCCTCCACCCCCAGTGGGATCCTGTCCCCAGTGGGCCCTGGTCCTGGAGACGGACAGCTGCACTGGGAGGAGAGGCAAGGCCAGTGGCTGAGGAGACGCAGGCTGGACGGAGCTATCAACAGAGTACCCATGGGTTTCTACCAGAAGGTCTGGAAGATCCTGCAAAAGTGCCATGGCCTGTCCATCGATGGATATGTGTTGCCTTCTTCTACCACAAGAGAGGTAGCATCTTTCAGACTTGCAGCTAAAGCTAGCTAGATTTATGACTTCCTGTGTGTGTGTGTGTGTGTGTGTGTGTGTGTGTGTGCGTGGGTGTGTGTTTAATTCTGTGTTTTCTGTGCAGATGACAGCGGGAGAGATCAAGTTTGCAGTGCAGGTGGAGTCTGTCTTGAACCATGTCCCTCAGCCAGAGTACCGGCAGCTGCTCGTGGAGACTGTGTTGGTTCTGGGCTTGGTGGCTGACGTGGACGTGGACAGCATCGGTGGCATTATCCACGTGGACCGCATCCTGCATTTAGCCAATGACCTCTTCTTCAATGACCAGGTACTGATGGCGAGAGATACATTTTTTTCCTTTGACAAGTTTCCATGTATCTGTGCACCTGGGTTCACCCTTTTCTACCTCTGCATTCCCAGAAATCCCACAGTGCCAGCGATTATTTCCTTGAGAAGGATCCAGCGACCGGAATCTGCAACTTTTTCTACGATAGCGCCCCCAGTGGCAGCTATGGAACCATGACCTATCTGTCAAAGGCGGTGATCACTTATGTCCAGGACTTCCTGCCAAGCTCCAGCTGTCTGATGCAGTGAAAAAGCAGACAGGTGTGTCTTGCTGCTCCTGTTCTCTGCTCTAAACACCTGAGGAGACACGTTATATAACGAAAGGATCGACTGGTCAGAGGCAGCAGCGCTTCTCATTGTCAGCTCATACAGTTCATGTGGTGCTTGTAAGTATTTCCTCAATCAATAATCAATAAACTCTGTAGCTCTCACACACTGATATAACATCATAGCCTCGGCAGCTGATTGCAAACCACTAAGTAACAATTCATTTTTTTCCTTGTGGGTCTGGACTGTGAACTTATTTATTACTTGCTGTAAAACGTATGTTTACAGGACTTACTAACATGCATCTTATGTCAGCTGACATTTGCAAAGATATAAGCATGTTTCAGTGTCCTTGGTGTTTGTGAGAATATTATATTAACAGGCTGTCTTATAACTGAATATGTCATACGCCCAGCAGTTATCAGAGTAAACATTTTGATCGTTTGTGCACACATTGTCCCACAAATCAATAATTTATACTTTTATTTTCTTCCTTTATTAACATTTAGTTTGATTTGTATTTAGTAATATAATAGAATTATTATATTGTAATGGCTGAAGGAAACATAATAAAATATAAATTATAAAAACAATTTGTAACCTCAAATTACTTCATTTCCCCCCACAAATGAAAAATATAACCTCTGATAGCTCCCAGGCTTTTTATAATACAGTGCTGATGGAGATTATTGTCCCATTTTCACCTCCTCCTATGTGCTGTGGTCTTGTTTTAATAATAACCTGTAGGGGAACAATGATCTTACTTTTCTTTAAATACCAAGATGATTTTGTCTTGTCTGTGTATGTGTTGTGTGTTTTGTGCAATGGTGAAGATGAAGCCGTCTTTGTATGAATGTCACCCTGAGGTTATGCTACTGATATGGCGAGTCAACGTTTTGCATGGACCTCAAACGTATGGAAGGTTTGTTCATTTGTGCAGAGTGAGGATGAGTTTATTTCTGCTGTGTATGGGTAGGAGTCAGCTTTAATACCTGTTAATAACAGTGTTTTATATACTGTATATACACGGTACAGTATACAATGGATATGTAAGGCTAGGTATCGATACAGTAACAGAGAGGTCCAGAGTATGTTGAATAAGGTCTCTGTAAGTCTGACAAGAGGGTTATTCTGCTTAAATGTGAAACAACTTTCATCCCTGTGCTTTGATGTTGAAAACAAAACAGCAGGAAACATGTGTTAATATATTTTAATGCTAACTAATTTACATAAAACTATTAAAAGAAATACAGATATATTTAAACATAGAATTATTTTACCTGTTATTATTATACATTATGCAGATTATCTATTTAACATTGAAAGACCTGTTCATTTATTTTAACAATGCAGTTGTGCCTCATTTCCATCAGAACAGTATGTTTATTATGACATTTTCATAATCTGTTCATACAATAATAAAGCCATTTAACCAAAGATGGTGACCTATCATTAATCTATATATCTATTAGCCACATATAGTTTTGAATACTAGCTGTAGTAAGAGTTTTCATTGGTCAGACTCCTGCTAACATACAACAGTTAGCCAATCAGAGTTCCAGCTGTTGCTCTATGGGTTGCACCTCATTTAATTTGTATTTCGCTAACACAATCTTAAATTTAAAGAGCGCTATCTTTGAATTAAAGTGTTCATGAATTAGAAATGGAATAACAAACACTTTAATAATTCATCAATACACTGTAGCTCTTCAGAATAAGGAGATTATTATTTGACAAAATTACACTTTTATGTTCTTTATTTACTTTGAGTTTTACAATGCATCTTTTACATTCAATTTTAATGTCTGGTTGAACTGTCCCGGCCACTATAACACGTCTCCTCCTTTACTCCTCACTCATCACGGTCTTGAAAACCCGTCCAGGACTGTGACATGCAGTAGCAGGAGACACTTGTGTCGGGTGTACTGCGCGGCTCAGCCAGCGGCGTTGGCTGTTGTCCTCGGTAGACATTTCTTCCAGCTGTAAGGGGAGAGGCGATGGGTGGCTGGGCAGGCACATTTGTACCCACCTTTCTGGTTCAAACACAGGTGGGAACAACCTCCATTCCTGCGACTGCACTCATTAATGTCTGGAGGACAGGAGAGATTTTTTTTTTTTTAATGAATTAAATATTTGCACTTTACAAAATAGTTTAATTTTGCTACCGCACTGACCCTTGCAGCGTTTGCCATCTCTCTGAAGTGTGTATCCTCTGGGGCAGATGCAGCGGTAAGAGCCTGGCAGGTTGACACACTGCCATTCACACCTTTCCTCATGGCACTCATTTATATCTGAGGACAAAACCGAGAACCTCAGTTTTTTTTTTTACATAAGTTGGAGAAATTTATTGATGATTTCTATGGAGAAATAAAGGAACATACATGGAATAACTTTAGCTTTTAATTTTTTTTTCCTACCTACACACTCCTCCTTAAGAGCTTGTGCAGCTGAATTCTCAGGTGGTGTTGGTTGCTTCCTGTATCCAGTCGGACACTCGGCGATGCAGCTGTGTCCGTCTCCAGCTAAGATGTGCCCATACGTGCAGGAGCATCGGTAGGATCCTGGTGAGTTATGGCATTGCACCATACATGGCCCAAGCCCCTGATTACCAGCACACTCATCTATATCTAAGAAAAGGAAGTTTAGGAGAAGGTGACAATTTTATAGTCGTTTTATCGAAAGTGCAACAGCACATGAAACAAAGAAGTATTGAGGCTTTTCTAAATGTGTAAAAATTAGTCTCATAAACTCTAATTAAAATGACCCTGAATGTTGTAATGTAGGACCTACTTTACCACTTTTGCTTTATGTTTAAATAATTAGATTTTTTGGGATATAATCTACTTGGAATACAATTCTTAACATATTTCAGGTAAGTAACTGGGATTTTCAAATTTGAGTTGTGTGACATGGAGGAAACAAAGGCCAAGTGTAATCAAAGTCAAGTCTTATGCTGAGATATTTAAATCCAAATCAAAGTGGTGGCCTGACTTACCAACATTGTCATCCCTACAGCCATGTTGCTAGCATGCTGCTAGCATGGCTAAAAAGAGGAAGACATGGTTGACAGTAATATTTAGCAAGTGTTCTCCAACCTTGACAGTGGCTGGCTGCCGACTGAAGGCTGTAGCCAGTGGGACACTGGCAATGGAAGCTTCCAGGAGTGTTAACACAGCCAAACACACAGCCTGTTACAGCGACAGGCAGCAAGCACTCATCCACATCTGGAAAGAGTGAGAGTGATGCAGAAAAACATTTTGACATAAATGACATAAACAGACACTAATGTATAAAGACACACAGCCGCATGCGCACACCTGGGCAGGAGGTTTGGTCGTGACCCGGCTGGTAGCCCTCATCACAGCTGCACTTAAAAGAACCAAATGTGTTGATGCATCTCTGCTGACACTGGTGCTGCACCTCCACACACTCATCTAAATCTACACACATTCCAACAGACACACACCACAACAAGAACAATCTGAAATGAGCGAAAGCAATAATTATTACATACATAAATTACACATCTTGCACTGGTTTGAATGACAGAATGAATCAGATTTAAAACACACAGAAAAACACAGAGTCCAGGCTGCATGGAGATGAAAGAAAAGAGCTGTAAGATGAAAGGTTGTATTCTCTGCTGCTCTGAATCAATGTGAAACCTCACTGATGTGTGTCCATGTTAGCTTGTTGTTGTTGCCTGTTATGAGCAAACCATAACACAGATGTTGTCTGACTTCCTGCTCTGCAGACACAGGAAACAAGGATGTGTAAGGAGGACGAGCTTGTGCATCAGCTCTGCCCTTGTTTTCCCGGTGCGGCCCTGTCATCTAGGAAAGCACCGGTTTCTTGATATACCTTCCTTTTCTGTGTTAATGGCTCAACATATTTTCATTTTCTGACATTTCTCTTTTGAAATGAGGACCTAAATAAATGTGCACTTTCTGTCAGACGGGAACGTTTACGAGCGTTATGTCATCGCAGTGGAATCTTTTTAGGCTTCAACTAAACAATAATCAGCCAAACCATGATCTCTGGACAGCACTACCTGTCAAAGTCCACACTGATAATAACACTGTTCAAAAATAATATCAACACCGTCCACCGATGGCTCGCACAAATGATAGGTTGTCTGTGAGCAGGCGTGTGTAACTTGAGACGATATATACAGTCACTGTCAGGCTTCTAAGTGCTACAAGGTGATCGCGCTGCCATAAATTTCACAGCTCACTTATGTTTGTCTGTGAGCCACGAAACATCAAACACATAAAACACGTGAAGGAGATTCCCTGCTGTGCTGTAACACGCCTCGGTGCAGGCTGTGATGTTATTAGGAAGAGCTCAGGGCGTCCACAGAGGATCCAGGAAGAATGTTACAGTCACAGTGAAAGCTTTGGGGAAAGAGGAAAAAAAGAAACAGGAATATGCTCACCTCGACATGTTTGCCCATCATCCAGCAGAGTGAATCCAGGTCTGCAGTGGCACTGAGTTCTGGTGTGGTTCTGGTTGGCGCTCTGGTTGAAGTGTTGGGAGTGAGTGCACAGCTGGGAACAGCCGCCGTTGTTCACTGAACATGGCGTCAACTCTGGAGAAAAACAGTAAGGATGGAGGATGGATCAGTTCAGGGGTAATTTCCAAGGCTGCCCAGACAGGCCAGACCTCCAGGGGCACCAAAACCCCAGCTTTACTCCATGTCCTTTGGGTCAACATAATTTGATTAATCAAAGTCCTCCATCCTCAATTTTGTGCATTTTTATTTGAGACAAAATCTAGTTGTAAGTCCTTCATTGTTTTGGTTTACATTGAATGCATTTGTTGAAAAGTTGTTTTATCAAGTATTTAAGTTTAACATAACCAACCCAGGGTCGAGTTCACCATCACAGACAATGGCACCAGGGGATGTTTGACACTGTTTGCTTAAAAAAGTTATTTAGAAAATTAATTGGCAAAATTGCAAATTTGATTTGAATTCTTTGTCAATCCACTGTTCCAATTGTTAACTTCATTTTTAAGCATAAATGCCAAACATTACCTAGTTCCAGGTTTTCAAAGGTGAGGATGTTCTGCCTTTTATTTGTCTTATGTGATAATACATTGAATATCTTTGAGTTTAGGACTGTTAACTGTTAGGACTGCTCCTGGATCCACCGATAATATTGAAAAGTAGAACTAAAATAAAATTCTGGTAAAGAAACTCCCTCATATCGACAATAAACAACAGCACAATAAATTAATAAAAGATTGCTATTGATCTGGATAATGGCAAATCAATATTTTGCACGTACCCATCAGCACATCTTTCCCTTTCCTTGTCAATAAGCACAACTGCAGCATTTTCAAATGAATCGAAGGATCAATAAGTCATGAAGCAGCACGTACCCAGACAAACAGGGGTGATTCCACTCCAGGTGCCCCCCCGCTGGCAGTAGCTGTGTATGTCTCCATGAGCCAGTGTATAACCAGAGTAGCAGGCGTACTGTATGTAATGTCTGTACGCTCCGGGACCTGGATTCTCTACGTTACGAAAGTGGAAGGTCCCATGAGCGGGCACAGGTGGGTACGGGCACACAGGTCGTCCGCTGAGGGTCAGAGGTGGTGCGGAGGAGGCGTTCATCGTGAGGTTGTGGCGTTCAGTCTGGTGAGATCTTGCCTCACCGCTGGGGGAAGTGTTTGATGGAAGGGTGACATTGGGCGTTTGTGTTTTTAAACTGGACGTGGCGGTGGAGCTGGGACGTGAGGAAGTTGAGGCAGGCAAGGAGGGAAGGGGGTTTGATAATGACACAGGGGTCGCAGATGAAGCAGGAGATGAAACGGAGAGAGAACTGATAGAAATGGAATAAACAGAAGGAGATAAAGTGTAAGTTGAAGTCTCTGTGGGCTCCTCTTCATCTACAGAGCCAGGCTGAGACAAAGGCGGATACTGGAGGCCGGTTCCGGCCTGTTGGTCTTCACCTGCAGTTTGTGAAGAGTCTGTTACTGCTTCAGAGTTCGTCACATAATCCTGGGATGTGACAGCTTCTCCAAATCGGATCACAGTTGGGAGAGTATGCTTGAACGTAGTATTTGTGGCAGCAGTGATAGTTGATGTATGAGCTGTTGAGAATGATGGTGGTGAAGATACTGATCGCTCTCTTCCTGACACTAATGATAAGGTAGAGGAGACAGTAGTATTTAGATGTGATTTAAAGGCGAATGTTTCTGTAACGTTGTCCACCTTCTCTGGTTTCTCTTCTGAGCCGTGCCTCCCACTTCCTGTTTCCGACCCTTGGGCTTCATTTGCCTCCTGAAGTTGAGCCTCATGATGAGCTGCTTGGACTCCGTCTTTGACTTTAATCTGAATGTGCTGCTGCAGGCGGACTTTGAGGTTAGTCACTTTCATCCTCTCACTGTTGGACATTTGTGATGGTGTATGAGACATCAAGCCAAATTTAAGGTTTGCTTCTTTGGCAGCTGTGTTAGACAGGACGTCATAGTGGGACTGTTGCTGGGTCTTCAGAACTACAGCCGCCTGAAGGTGCTGGAGTATGTTTGGCTTCAGCACACTGACGCCTGAAACCGAGCTCATCATGTCGGACTCTAACAAGGAGAGAAAAGGAGAGATCAAATGGTTAAGAGCAACTTTCTGACATGAATAAAGAGTTAATGGATATGGGAGAATTAACACCAAGAAATAGTCCTGGGTCCCATTAACTCTAGGTAAGACAGAACATAAGCAAAGTAACTTTCCAAAATGTGAAACTATTATAGTTGTTTTTTTCATGCTCACCTTTGCATACAGGCTTTGTGCCATTCCAGCTGTGGCCCTTACAGTATAACATTGAGGGCCCAAGTAGCTGGAAGCCACTATTACAGCTGAACGCTGCCCAGGAGCCATCCTCATTCATGCTGCTCGTCCCGTGGGTCAGCAGCCCCGGGCTGGAGCAGCCGGAGCCTGAAAGAGGGGAAGAATATTATGGAAAGAGATCCAAAGTTTTAGTCTGATCAGAAACCTCTGTTGCCTTTGTTGTTGTCTCTCTTTAAATCCCCATCAGGCGCCTAAATAAATCTACTGACAAAAACAGAAATAGAAATGCAAAATGAAAAATCACAGGTTTACAGTATACTCATGAATGAAGCTCCTCACCAACACAGACTGGTGGGTCCCGGGACCAGTGCCCAGACACACAGCTGTTGGTTTTGTATCCATGGAGCTTGTAGCCTGGGTGACAGCGGAAGATCACCAGCAGTCCGCTGTAACGGAAAAACGTTCTCCCGTTTTCCAGGTTTCTAAAGCCACTGCATCCCTGAGCAACAGACGCTGTAGACAGTCTCACAGTGAGTGCCTGCGGTTGTCTGAAAACACTGCTTCTGTTAACAGCACACAGGTGTGAAAATTAAGTTGAAGAAATACCTGGAGTGTAGATGCAGAGCAGAGCGACCAGAGCTGCCAGGAGCCCCATCTGAGCTCCAGTTGGAGTGTGCGACCAGGATGACACTACAGAGCTGGGATAGCTCTCGTCAGATGTGGAGGGGAAGGAATGGGAGGAGAGTACTTTGAGAGTGAAAGTGGGGAGTGTATGAGAGGTTGAAGATTGAGGGGTGGGGGTGGGGGGGCGTAGACTGTGGTGTGGGATTACTACGGGAGAGGCAGATGGGAGGAGGGTGGGTTGAGATAGTATATTCACAAAACACTCTGACAGATGGATGAGGAGGTATCAGGGGAGATGCTCTTTTTTGTAGTTTTGTAGTGGTGGTAGTCGTAGCAACAATGTTACTCATTGTATTAAATAAAGTGATTAAAATCATGATTTCCAAATATCCAAGAGCCCTGGCAAAAAAAAAAATGTTATTCTCCACACCTGTTTGTCTCTCACCCTTCACTTATAAGAGTGTGTGAGCATGTGCTGCACAGGTTAATGCCTTCAGGGAAGTAAGAACCTATTATTTCCTCAGGCTGACAGGATGCCTGCGCCTGTTTAACTGCTCTCACCGTTTGGTAATTATAGTGGGCAGGATGTCAGAGGAACACACATGTGGACTGAAACACACAGAGTAAAAACACACACAAAATTGCAAGTAGTCTAAAAAACAACAACAACAATAACATTTTTATTCAATTTTAGTCCAACAGTTGAACACATACCAGCTGAAACCCTGACTTCAGCAGCAGCATTTTTTCCAATGCTGAAGCCTTCAGTCATCAATACTTGCAATACTACAGTACTGAGATACAACCTATGTCCACTTTCTTAGGGACACTTGTGCAACTAATTGCAACTGAATTCAACAGCTCTGTCATTTATTCCACCTTAACTAAGTTCATAATGTTGTTTTTTTTTCGTTGACATTGTCTGAAATGTGTAAGTTCAATCACATGTTCATTACTGAGGTCATAGTTAAAGGTGGTGTTATACTGGACTACAATCAATTATATTGACAGGTGTTTCTATTTTTCATTAGGCCTATGTGTTTCTCTTATACATTATATTTCTCCTACTTACACACATAGGAGGCAGAATATTAGAAACACCTCTGAGTACAATCCAGTCCAGTACAACACCGCCAATAACCATAACCTCACTGCTAAAACATATGACTTAATTAACACCTCTGTGACAGTGTCGGAAACGCTGAACATTATCAGCATTATTAAAGCAGACTTCGGGGCAGAACAGCTCTATTGGATTGTGCTGCATTGCACTGGTACTTCTGTTGTTCACGTGTTTCTCAGAAGTCTGCACCTGCACTAAATCAAACCGCACCTAAAATATGTGTAGCCTCAAGTCTATTCAGATTATTACAGTTGCCCTTTTTTCTAGCATTTTTTTTTCACTTGGTTGACGTTTGCTTGGGTTTGTGTCCTGTGAACCTCTAAGCTCAGGACTCTGTCTGCTACCAACATCATCTTACTAGATGGTAACAAACTCCAGTTAATACACCAACAATTGACAAAATGTACCAATAATTGTAGGTACATCACCAACTCTCTACCACTTTTTAGTGTTCAACTGTCTAAAGGTGCTTAAGAAATACTAAATTGTGTCTTCTTATTCCTGCTTTCCTTCCTCCATTACTTTCTCTGTTGATCATGCAGGACTTCAGCAATTTAATGTTCAGGTTTCTCCCTTCACGAATACTTCTCTCCATCAATCTTTCCGTTGAGTTGCTGATCCTTGTTGTCCAGTTTGTGTACCACTCTGAAGGCCTCCAGGAACTCGGTGAAGTCTATACTGCCGTCCTTGTTGAAGTCGATACTTCGCGCCAGGTCATCGATGGCTCTGTCGTCGATGTCAACGCCCAGGTGGGCGCTGAAAAGACGCCAGGTGTGACGAAACTCCTCAGTGGAGATGAGACCTGAATGTAACACGTGCCACCCACAGACTTAATTTTGAGGAATACGTTTCAAATTACTGAAACATTGTCTCCCAAGAGATACAGCTGTTATTTACCTGAATGGTCTTTGTCAATAATGTTGAATATTATCTCAATGTCTGTCCTGTATCTGAACAGAGTGTCAGCCAAGTTCGGAGTGACCTAAAAGAACAAAGAGAGAAAAGGAAAAGGAAATAGATGGAAGACAACTAAGCCTCTTAATGTGATTATTAGCAGCAGTGAAGTACTACATTATAGTACTAAGAAGTACTGCAAGAGTACAAGTAAAAAATCTCAAAAAATGTTCAATAAAGGGAAGTATTATTATTATTATTATTATCCAAAGGTACTCATTAAAAAAATGTAAGCAGTATTTGAATGCTCTAAATAGTCTGGATGTGACTGAGTCTGTAGAAGAAAAAAAGGGCACGAAAAAGTTTGGACTGGTAGTGACTCCGGTGGTTGATCATCTAAATGGATCAAGAGAAATTGGAAGCACCTGGGCTAAATTTCAAGTGTCATGGCAACAGGTCTGAATACTTATCTCAGTGTGATATTTCAGTTTTTCCTTTTTAATGAATTTGGAAAAATTTCTAAAATTTAGTTTTTGCTTTATTGATAAAGGCTATTTAGTGCAGATTGATGAGGGGGAAATTTTATTTTTAACATTTGATTTTAACATGAGGCTGCAACATAACAAAATAAAATGAAGGGGTCTGAATACTTTCTGAATGCATTGTTTTCATGCCAATATATTATTTCTGCGTGTTTTGCTACATGCTGAAAAAATTAATTCTTAAACTGAAACAAAACCAATGAATAAACTGTCATCAATATTTAAACACTCATGATGCAAACAAGTAACTACAGTTATCAATAAATGTAGTGGAGTAAAAGGTACAATGTGCACAAGTATGAAATCTCCAACGATTAAAATACAAGGTTCTCAAAGCAGCAGTACTTGGGTAAATGTAGTTGGTTACTTTCCAGTGCTCTGCTTCTGACCTGAGGCAGAGGAATCCCCGCTTCCATATCCTCGAAGCAGGACTGATACTCCACACTGCCATCTGCTGCCAGACGGGTTAAGTGTGGACGGAGTGTCCTCCAGGGCAGGTCCAGTCTCAGCACAGACTCCAGCACCTGAGCCCATTCACTGACTGACACATTTCCTGAAAAAAGATATACTTACATATAACAACTATATGTGTCAACCTGAGTTAAATACATGTTCATAAGAAAGGCAAATAAACCGAGTGGGTAAAGGTCACCGGTGTTATTCTGGTCGTGCTGCTGGAAGCCTGCCATCAGCTCAGTGCGATGGGAAAACAGCTTCTCTTTCAGGGCCTTGAGAGCCGAGCCTTCCGCGGCTCGTACCCTGCAAAGACAAAGTTAAACACGAGTCATTAACTAACGACTGAGCTGTCTTACATCATTTACAAACACCTATTGTCATTACTGATTAATCTGTCAGTTATTAAATCACTTTATCCATTAACAATTACGTCTATAAAATGTCACAAAATGGTGAAAAATGTCTATCACAATTATAAAAACAGACAAATAGAGGAAATCCTCACAGTGAAGAGGCTGGAAAAAGATGATAAATTACCTAAACTATTAGTTTATTGCAAAAAAGTTGTTATATATCTGTCTTTAAATGAGCTGATCCATTAACTGACTAACTGCCTCAGTGCTACTACACCCAGCTGTGGTTAATGTGAGCGGTTACACTCCAGACCCCTGCAGTACCTCTGTGTCAGGGTGAGTTTGCGTGTTGTGCGGCTGACTTGGTACTGGTAGAAGCGGGGAACCAGTTCTCTGCCCACTTTGATGTACGCACCACGGTTGCTTCCCTCCTCATAATAGTTTGATGCTGAGAAAATAGTGATCACCTATAGAGAGCAAACAAACACGGACACATTTATTTCTCCAGACTCCAGACATTTGGAGACTTTTGGACAATTTTAATTCATTTACTGCTTTCCCGTCTACCTGTCCGCCATGACAGAGCTCGTATCCCTCCTGCTTGCACTCGTGGGACCTGATGAGCAGCTGGAGTCCGTGTTGGAGCAGCAGTCTCTGGGTGACATCAGGGCCGAAGTAGCAGCCCCCTCCTCTGAATGTGTTGGGACTGCAGCCTTCTTGGGTTTTAGGGTCACTCCACAATATATCCACTATCTGCAGGAAAGAAGAAAGCTGATAAAAGACGCAGAGCACATCACAATGGGGCAGAGTTGAACAATACTCATTCCTCCACTCCTCTGACCTGTTTCCATTCTCGTTCATGTTGCGGAGGTAAAGGAGGGGGAACAGAGGACAGAGAGTCCAGGAAAGGCACTTGGAGGACATTGATATTGTAAGGCATGCTGGGAGAAGACGGGCACGGACGAGGCGAGAGGCACGATGGCGTTCGAGGAGAGCAGAGCGAAGAGGAAGATGAGGAGGATGAGGAAGAGGAAGAAGTGGAAGCTGCGCTGTCTTGCCGGCTGAGCCCGCATCGCCTCTTTCTTCAGAAAAAAAAAGGGGGGGGGGCAGAATGAGGGTCTGTCATTTGAAATGTAACATCTGTAAGCATCTGTGGGCTGCCGTGCTGTCAGACCTCAGGTTGGGAGTTCTTTGGTTCTTGCTGTGGCTGCGACTGCTGCTGGGACGAGAGCTGTCCGTCGATCTCATCCTTTTTGCCTGCCTGCAGGACTGACCGAGGTCCAGCTGCTCCAAACTGCGTCTGGGAAACCTCAGGGCGGATTTCACCTGGGAGAGCAGAGGAGGGAAGACAGAAATAAAGTGAGAATAAAGGTACTTGTCTAAAAATAGGTTCAAACAGACTCCAGTCTCTGAGGATAGGGGGTAATGGACAAAATGTTATACAGATTGTAAAGGCAAATTGGTGATTTGTGATTGTGGAGCCTTGACTTAAGAAATGTATATATATACAGCAAGGCAAGCGCAACTGCTTTCTGCTTCGGCTTGTTGGTAATCCCGTGTTGGGTTAGGGTTACACAAGCAAAGTTACTAACAGGCTGTTGAAGAAAGTCCGACATGTAGAAGGCTAATAACCCATAATAATACTGATAACACATCATTTGCTCAGAAGTTGGTAGAGACCACAAATAAATGGAAAGAAGCATGCCTCCAAATGACTGCTATGGTTGGATATGAACCAGCTGTTTGCTAACGTGTGGTGGCTGTGAATCTGTGCATTTTCAAAAAGCGTTTTTCTGACATCTAGTGGCCCAAACTGATTATTGCTGTTAAAAGAGCAAGTATAGAAGAGGGGCAGAGGATGAAGGTTGGCTGCTTCATTCCACTGACCTTGTGCCTGTCTATGGAGCTGAGGAAGTCCAGGTCAGTCTGGTCTGATATCCCTCCATGAACGATCAGGATCTTCCCGTCAATCACTGTCGCGACCGGCAGAAGGCTGAAAATGTCCTGAAACAGCTGGAGGATCTCACGGCCGTGAGTCTGCACACAGTGACACACAGTAAAAAGCAAGAAGAAGAAGAAGAAGGAATTCATTTCACATTGCAGCCATTATCAACCCGGCTCTGCCAGCTGCGACTGTCATCAAACCTGCAGAATGTGCAACAGTAGTCTCCTACATGACTTCACTGTACCTTGTACTTCTGCATGACTTCTTTTGTGAACCCATATCTGAAACAACAACGTAACAACATCACACTGAGACGCTTCTAAACCTAGACCGATAAATATTTTTCTTTCACTTCAACTCCTCTTCCTATCCACCTGAGGTTCATTATGTGGTCTTCGTGGTTTCCTCGGTTCAGGTGCATATAGTCGGGGTAAAGCAGAAGGTAGGCGAACAGGAGGATGACCACTTCGATCGACTTTTTCCCACGGTCCACAAAGTCCCCGTTAAACACATACGGCGTCTCCGCAGAGGGAAGGCCGTTCTGAACAACAGCAACATGCAACGCAAAGTCAACACACTGTCACAAATGTAAAATCAGAGCTTAGAGATGTGGCTGTCACAAACATTTGCTCGTTTAAATCTTTTGTGTATCAGCATGAAACATCATTTTGCTGCAAAATAAATAGTGAGTGAAAAAAATATATTGATTTACCTTATAAAATATGAGCAGTAAGTCGTCAAGGCGCCCATGCAGATCACCTGTACCAAACGATGGGAAATAAAAGCAATGGAGAAGCCTGAATGAGGAATCCTCATGTGTGTGTGTCTTTTGTTGCAGCCACAAGTATTCTTGAGTTTAATGAGATGCGACTCTGCAGGAGGAGGGAGCCGCGGAAGTGGAGTCAAGTGGCTTATCAGTGTGCAAATAAACAAGGCCTCCTTTCTTGGAACAGTGCCATTAACATACAGTGAACTGTATTTAATACACATTTACAGACATCAGCGATCATTTAAGCAATAAGCAGGTCATTCATTTACTTAGCGGCTCTGTTTACTCTATGTAGCAGGTGCACACTCCTTTTCTTTCTCCTTTGCGGGTATTCTGTAAAAAAAAAAAGGCAAACAAGTCACCCACCACATATAGTGATCTCTTTGGTGTAGGATGTTGACAAGTGGATGATGTTGGGCATCTGTTTCAGGAGTTTTTTGGTTTCGTACAGCAGCTGCAGAACATATCTGGCATGTAGAGCCTGTGTGGAAGAAATATAATGAGTCCCCCCAAAATAAAAATAAAAAAAAACAGACAATCAAAAGTGAGAGCGAGAAAGACCAAAGACACGCAGTCGGTACCTGCTGCTCCTTAAATGCACTGAGCAGGGCGTTGGTGTCAGAGATGGAGAGAGGAAACGACAGTCGGGGCCCGGTGTACGACTCTGGAACAGGGATCAGGTTGTAGCAGGTCTCTCTGTCTAACCAGGGGTCCACCACCGGGTCCAGCAGCTGGGAGATCAAGTCTGGAGGTCACAGTGTGTGGAGCTGTCAACATACTGAGCTCAACACTTCATCTCACAATGTCTTTTGAGCTTCATAAACATACATTCTTATCTTGTTCAAGGCACACTAACTAAATCTCTCTGATGGCAGATCTCACAGTAAACAGTCACCGCCCAACCCTTATAGATCAGGTCAAAGTAAAATCCCCACACTGTTTCATGCTCCCATTGTAACTTTAAATACTGCAATGTTTTGATCCGTCATGGATCTTGGTCAGACATGATGAAGATCTACGATGGGAACTCCACTGACTTCATCCATCAGAGTCTGTTTGCAGGTCTTCATGGCTCCAGGTGTGCCAAAGCTATGAATTTAATTGTTTAAATTGTATTGTGGGCAATTTAAGCATCAGGTTTTAACAGGGAAGAAGAAAGTATAGAAAAACACTTGCAGCAATCAGACTGTGTCTTTAAGTAACATGGATGCAGTCAAATCTTTAGGAAGGGTAAAAAATGAAGTGTTTACCCACCGAACTAAAACATATTCAATATACAGATTTAATTTGTAGTTCCTTGTAATAAACAGCTTGACACAACACCACGTCCAGCTCTGTGTGACCTCACTGTTGTATTAAAAGACCACTCCAATATGCTAATGAAAAACCGACGGCCTCTAATTTATTCACACAAAAAAAGACATGAACAGAAATCTACCTACAGGCCTATTTCTATTTAGTAAGTCTTTTGTCAATTTCCACCCTTAGTGTCTATTAACTGGCTTCTATTCTGTCTCTCACACACACAAACACACACGGCTGCTGTATATAATAAACAGACACAACAGAGTCTGGGCTCTTTGCATCACTGACTCAATGTAAAACCGATGCGCTGTGGATGCTGCAATAAGAGCTGACCTAAGGATTAGCTTGTCAATGGAGCATTGTGCTTTTTAGCTGGATGAGTGGGTCAATACACACTTAAGCCACAGCTGTGTGAGCGCAACACACCAACCAACACTAGCCTCCACATTCACAGCAGTTGCTAAGCAACAGGGTATATGCAATGGGTTTTTTAATCTAGACCAAAATACAGTGGCATGAATAACACTGGTGATAATTTGATGGAAGGAAAAAAATGTATATCTATATAAAAACACCTTTCTGTGTTGGAATATGTTCAAAACAACAACCATTAAACAGCAACTAATGACTGGTTGAAATTACTGTATTTTCAAAATTTAATCTGCCACTATTTATATTTACCTAAAAATCTCTTGAAAACTCCATTCTTTACTTGTTCAGTTTAACATTATAGTGCACTAACCTCAAATAAAGCAAAAAAATTATGTATACAGCTAAAAAAAAAATACAGAATATCATCATAGAATTTAGTTTCAGTATGACTGAAACACACAGAGCCCTGACTGTGCTATTATGAGTGAGTGCTTTACACTTTCAGAGCAAAATAACAAAGTAAAATGAAGATCCTGTATTAAGAGAAAACATGTGACATGACATCCAAATGGCAGCACTGTTAAAGTAAAAGAATATTTTCTAAAATAAAATCAACGCTACTCAGAGTTTTCAATACACATGCTACAAACTAATCTACGTTTCCCGTGGATAAAAAGTTTTTCGGCTCCTGACCTGGTCCATTTCCGTTCAGCTGAGTGAAGTTGTCCAGCATGAAACTAAAGAAACTGGAGAGCTGAAGACAGGAAAAAAAAGTATTTAAGCATACATGAAAATCAACATAAATGTGTATTTCAGTTTATAGGCAGGGTGGGTGTGTGTGTGTGGGGGGGGTGCCTGCGCTGACAGTCACCTGTAGCTGGTCCTGTTCTCCGGCGTATTCAATCGACTGAAAGATGTTCCAGGTGTACCTGCGTCTCATCTCAAGACGGGCCACATAGCGCCGGTACCATCGCTGGATCAGAACGGCTGCCTTCATAGCTACAACAACAACAAAAAATCACCTGTTACATTTTATTCAGCTGAGAGACGTGTTTGAGTCACATACTGTACATAGAGTGCATGTATATGACATGTGAGAGTCCAGCATTACTAACTGTATCTTTTCACTATCGGGTGAACATGTAAAACTGTAGTCTGCACAGAGATGCATGCACACTGGGACTCGTATGTCGCAGACTGATCTTGAGAGATGAGCAGGGTCCTTACTCAGAGCCGGGGTAGGAGTCTTGACTGTTCCATCTGTGAGAGGAAGACAAAAATACAATTCAGACCAAGACTCATAATTGAATAAAATCATGTGCAAGGCAACACACACACACACACACACAGACACACACACACACACACACACACAGTAACAGAGATAACAAGACACAGGGGAGATCACGAGCAACAAAACAACGGGACTAGAAAAACAAAGCAAATTAAAAGAGCTTTCAGGAGAAGCCGCACCAATTAAATAGAGGCGAGGAGACAGACTGCTAAGAAAGAAAAAGCACCATCTGTCAAACATCTGCTGTCTGTGTGTGTGTGTGTGTGTGTGTGTGTGTGTGTGTAACAAGTCTGAGGAAAATGTACAACTGCAAAAAATATTATTATCACATTCCTACGACACAAGGTGACACTGAGATGTGTTAAATAGAAAATCACAATGCTGCCACGACTAAATCTAATAATACACTGTTTTAAGGAGCACTTCCTAAATTATGTTGCAAATTGCTTCACTGAGGAGATCAACGAAATAAAAGGAAGAGGAAGACCAATACTTCAGCAATAAAAACATAGAAACAAACAACAGGAATTATGTTATCTTTAGTATTTAACAGGGCTCAAGTAATGATTATATTCATTATTGATTAGTGACAAAAAGCCCCTCACAATTTCAGAGGGTCCAAGAAAATGTCTTCAGATGTGCAGATATTTACATGTGAGAAGCTGCAAACAGAGAATATGCGACATGTTTGCTTGCCCTGTGTGTATTTTCTTGTTGACTTTTGTGTTTTGTGCTTTAAGGTATGTATATATTGTTGAGTTATGTGGCATTGGCTCATGCTAATGCAAACATTAAAGAAATAATGAATGGAATGATTAATCAGTTATCAAGATAGTTTGTCTATTATTGGCTTGTTTCAGTTCGAGTTTTCAATCTGGACTGAGGAGAGGACAGTTGATATTTGAGGATCTATACTGTGATTTCAGAGTGTGTGTAGGTTTTAAATGTGATTTGTGAAAGCAACTGAAAGTCTGTGTAAGGAGGCAGAAATAAGAGCTGCTCCGTGTTCTCTTTTATTAGGTTTTGCTAAAAGCCCCATTCTACTTATGTCTGAGCTTGCTCTCCAATTAGTATCTAACACTTAAGGCCCTATTTGTGCTCAGCTTATCTGTCTACACACCAGGTGTATGAACATGCCAGCTCTAATTTGATGCCACTGTGTTTTTTAACACCTCTCCAACAGGTTCAAATGTCAAAACCTGTCAGCTGACAGGACAAAGAAAACATGAGTCAGTCCTGGATGGAGCATGATTGGAGAAACAACAGCGGCTACCTGCCTTTTGAGCCAGCAACACTTTGTGCGCTCCACTGCAAACCAGCCACACCTGTTTCCACTCTTTTCCCTTGCGTTTCCGTGGCGACAGAGGTGCCACATCCCATGACGATCGGCAGAGAGGTCCCAGGTTCACAAACAGGTAGCAGTGGGTCACATCTGGCTGGTGGCATGTGAGGATGGCACAGGGACCTGATAGAGTAAGAGCACGGCTGTCGTCATGCTGCATCAACCAGTGAGTGTGTTTCACTCTCTGCTTCAGGGTTTTCAGCCAGTCTCACATCACATCACAGCAGCAGCTGGTTCACCACCTCTCTCAGCTGCAGTCACAGCACATGTCAGTTTGCTGTAGGTGTCAGGGTAGATTCATAGATGAACATGCTTGTAATCAAACTGTGTAATACAGATATAAAATCAAATTATGTGGCATGTATGATAAAGATATGTTCTTCACGCTAAATTATCCAGTTTATCTTCCAATTTATTAAAACCCTTAATGATTGCCAGCAGTGCGCATCACAACTAGGCTTCAAAATACTAATCTCAAACATATGCCACAATAACAGGGATTAAATCAATGACTGCTAATGCTTCAATCTCAAACAGCACCTGCCTTTGACAGATCAAGGGAAATGAAAAAGAAAAATCACGCCAGCGGGTAAATGTTGCTTATTGTGCATCATTTTCCTACAGGAACATATATAATCCAGACGTGCTTGTTTTACGCATCCGGGGCAAGAAAAAAAAAAAAATCACCAGTTTGTTTTTGATGGTTCTTACCTGCAGCTTGAATCCGCGCGATCCGGAAAACATGAATGGGACACTGTAATCCATGCGATGCACGAAAAATAACTTTAAAAAAAAATAAACTCGCAGATAAAAGGTTACGCTACATGTCCTCTAAATGACTGCTAAGAGAAAAGGTTTGAGTGTAAAAGGTGATACAGAGACGCATGGACGCTGCGGGGGGGGGGGGGGGGGCGCTCCAAGCGCGCGGAGGAGGCGGAGGTGTCGTCACCACATCACAGCGTGGAGGAGCCGCTGTTCCGCATATTTCCCAGGTAACTGCCACCACGACTCACTTCAACAAGTGTCCCACGATTTCCAACTCAGTCCATTTGTAGCTTCTGTGCCACATGTATCGTTAATTTGACCTTCACGCCTCAGAAGGAGGAGGTCAGTGAGGTCGTGATGGGAGAACCAGTGGCCAGGAAAGTAGGTTAGGTTTAATTCAAAAGTTGTTTCTGGCGCCTTTTAATGGCTGTTGGAGGGTTATTCAGACCCAAACCCACTCCTCATAGTGGGTTTGGGTCCACATGTGTGGTTAAAGTAATTAAATAGTCTAAGTAGTAATTTTTTTTAATTAACAGTTGTTCAAGAACCGGTCACATCAAACTGGAAATTGGGATTTGAGAGCGACAGACTTGCCGTCATTTGAGGAAGCAGTGGATAGGTCTCATATCAAACCCTACTTTATTTTGTAGGTGTTGAATTCCAACTTCGAAATGCAGACCAGACCTAACTGGATTTAACCAGGTAGTGAAAGTTCAGTCTACCTCAAATTTTTAAACTTTGTCTAAAGACTTCAAGTAATAAGTAAAAGGTGTGTCCTATTGGAGCATGTTCGCCAAAAACCAGTAAAATGACCTCAGCATTTTAAAAATGCACCATATCCGAGAAATGCAACCAGAAAAGCATGTGCATAATCTTCCATAAATCATTAACTGTGTAAGTAATATTTTACTTCC
>NW_019524265.1:164879-177283 GCF_002814215.2 Seriola lalandi dorsalis
TCAAGAACCGGTCACATCAAACTGGAAATTGGGATTTGAGAGCGACAGACTTGCCGTCATTTGAGGAAGCAGTAGATAGGTCTCATATCAAACCCTACTTTATTTTGTAGGTGTTGAATTCCAACTTCGAAATGCAGACCAGACCTAACTGGATTTAACCAGGTAGTGAAAGTTCAGTCTACCTCAAATTTTTAAACTTTGTCTTTGTCTTGGGGGGTAGGAGTAAATACGTTTTTACTTCTTCCTACTCCCTTTCGAGCTTGTCGGCAAGAAAGCTACTTTTCCTTTTTTCTTTTTGTTGAGGATTATCATTTACCTTTCCTGCATTATGTTTTCTGTTTGTTACTATTGGTTGTATATATTCTTGCACGTTTGTTCGAATAAATTTCATTCATTCATTCATTCATAAAGACTTCAAGTAATAAGTAAAAGGTGTGTCCTATTGGAGCATGTTCGCCAAAAACCAGTAAAATGACCTCAGCATTTTAACAATGCACCATATCTGAGAAATGCAACCAGAAAAGCATGTGCATAATCTTCCATAAATCATTAACTGTGTAAGTAATATTTTACTTCCTGACTTGGCATCACCATGCAAAACCTTTGAGTAAAAAAGGCAACAGATTAAAAGAAACTCTTTAATATTAGATAATAAAATAGTAAAATTTAGTTTAGATCAAGTCCAACTCTTCATGCAGCAGCCCTTGTGCAGATCTTGTGTTGTATAAGTGTGACAGCAGCGTTGATCTCCTGCAGAGTGATGACTTTCACCCTCTTTGTTTTTGACAGCCGGGAAGCCTCCGAGCTCAGCAGTCTGAGCAGGACTGGTCTGGGAAAACCGAGCCGACTGGCCAGGAAGTCTGGACTCCTCATCCCTGCAGCCGGACCGACCTGCAGAAGAGATGAAAAATCACAGGTGGTTTTTGAGTATCACTTAGGAGCAGATGACTCTATTTCATGGTCTTAATGCAAAAGCATTGTAACCTGCACTAAAGATTTTTGATCTACTGTAGTGTTAAAGGTCTTCCTATGAAAAACCATGAATCTTTGGTTAATTTCTAAAGACCATACATCCACATAAGTTACTGCTTTTGCTGTTCTGACCTCTTTATGAGCTCTGTAGATGCGAGTGGAGTAGCCTCGACTTCTCTTCTTGGTTTGTGCAGGAATCCTTCGTGTTGCTTGGACAGAAGCCTTCATTTTGCTGGGTCAGTTTTGTCTCAAACAGACACACAAAAAAAAAGAATTTAAATGTAGAGCAGCTTTTTTTTTCACATATATATACATGAGGCCATTAGTAATGAGAGCAGGGAGGCAAAGAGTGTGCGAGGAGTAAGACGAATGTTTTAATGAACGCAAATTGAAAACGGCTTTGCTCAATCAGGCTTAATTACACCTGCCTTTAAAACCCTCTGTGCGAGTTCACACGTCTTCAGCCTGAGCATCTACAGTCCAGAGAAAAGCCATGATCAAATAAAAAACAGTCACTTACCTATTTTGATCCATGTTTTCCATGATATACCTCAAAATGCAGAAAACTATTTAAAAAATATAAAAACACATGTTTTTTAAAATCGCACTTAACCACTTAAATCATTTATAGTCTTCTAAGAACAGATAGATTCCAGCATGTTTATATGAGAATTTCACCTCCATGATGTCTGGAAATGTAATATTAATTTGTTATACTATGTCTTTTTTAGATCTTTTCTAGGATGTAAAAAATATCAAGAGGTAATTCACTAAATGTTCTATCTACAAGTGAAGCGGGTTTTGGTGATTGAAAGGTGTTTTTTATCTTTTGTTAATACATTTTGATCTTATCCATGAGATAATAGAAGATATTAATCATGGCTGCATTTTGCAAAGAGAGTGGAAGTGACTTATTTTCTTGTCGTCATTGGAGAGAGAAATTCATAGAGGTTTATTTTTTAAAGATTTTTTTGGCACTTTTCTCTCATTTTACAGTAAATTCAGAAAATCTCAGCTGCGAGAATTTATAGATAACTTTTTGTAGATTCAAGTTTAGAGGGGATGTTGAATTGCAAGCAGATTTTATACTGGTGTACACTTGTATTGAATACTTTAATGGTGTCTAATGTTCATGTGACAATCAAATAATTAAATTTTTCTGATGTAAGCAAAAAATATTGAATGACTCAATTAAATATGCAGTTATGCATATTTAAACTTGAACATGTTACAACAGATATGCATCTATCATATAATTTGTTTTATTAGATTTTGTATTAGATTTTTTTTTTTTAACATGACAATATAATTGGCAAATCCTTGACCTTCTGGTCAATCATATGGATCACAAGGCCCAGCATAAGCCATCACCACCCTCTGACCATTCTTCTCTCTCACTGACTCTGTTACACACACACGCACACACACACACACACACACACACACACACACACAACACACACACGCACACACACAAACACACACACACGCACACACACAAACACACACACAACACACACACACCACATACACACACACACACCACATACACACACACACACACACACACACCACATACACACACACACCACATACACACACACACACACACACACACATCACATACACACATGCACACACACCACACACGATGACTGACCACACTGGCCTTATATGTTTGTTTTTTCCGCAGGTTTCTTTTTAACTTGACCCCTGTTCGTGTGCAGTGATTCCCAGAAAGTGTGCTGGTGTTGATGGTGGTGGGTGAACAGCTGCAGGAGGGGCTTTGTCAGATAAGGATGGCATTAGGTAAGGCCATTAGTGTCCTGTGGATTATTGTAATCCAGCCTCTCTATCACTTCTAGCTCGGTTGCTCAGTCTGCGGTCGGTCTCGTCTGGTTTGAAGCAGGTTGGAAGATGGCTCTCAACATGCAGCGTTTCCTGCTGACCCTGCTTCTTCTTGGGGCTCACGGTACGATTACAGTCTTAATAGTCTGGTCCTTGTGCCTCTGTTGAGTTATGAACCTGTAATCTATGTTTGTAGATATTTGCCTCAGATTTAGTATGTGGTGAAACTTTAAAAAAAAATCTCAAATGTCGAACAAGTTCCTCGCTTGTTTCTTTCAGGATCATCCATGTTTTTGTTTGGTGACATTATACTCGATTCTCTATGTCTGTGTTGTGTTCATTTAAACTGTTTTTGTTTTAATGCAGTTACACTGACAGATTGAGGCACAGACTTTGTTTGCTAAAATAAGCGACTCGTCTTTCTTTTTCCCTCTTCTGCGCTTCACCGGCTGCCTGGACCTTGTTTTATTTTCTGTTCATCTGCTTGGACAGTGTTCGTCAGCATTTATGCTCAAGAGGTACGAAGAAGCCTCAACAACACAGCACAACTGTCAGAGATGATTTCACTCTTAAATCAGTACAATTTGCATAAAATGTAGTTGGATCAGCCACAACAGAGCCATGTTCAGATTAGAGTTTGTTCAGCTGTTGTTTGTCAATGTCAAATGAATTTCATTCAATAAAACCCTGGAATTAGAACCTGGATTAAACCGTTCAATCTAAATATATAGCAATATTTATGTATTTATATACTTTTGGTATTTCTGACGATGTTATGTTAGAGGGCATCTATTGAATGTTGTCCGTGTGTGTCTTTGAGACGGGTGTGTCCGAGGCATGGACCAGCAGGTCTTGCAAGTGTGACTGTGAAGGAGGAGAATCCCCGACTGAGTTTTCCTCCATTGCGTCCGGCTCTTCCATGGTGCGAGGAGTGGACTGCATGCCAGGTAATGACCATTAAATACAGTTCAGACACACAGTGTTTTTTTTTTGTGCCAGTAAAATGAATGATTTTCATTTAGTGCACTTAAATCTCAAACTGATTTTTTTGTTTTGGTTTTCCTTTAGTGTAAGAAATGACACTTTACCACACACTGAGCAGGGATTTCCACTCTGTGACCCACTAATTAAGTGACTTTTGATGAATGCATGATCAAATTGTACCATTGAACTAATAATAGTACTTACAACGTGGAGTAAATTGTGACGGGAGGGTTAGACTCAGATCATGAACATGCAAAGCTGTTATTATTCTTTAATGGATTTATTTTGGTTTATGAAAAGTCAAATTATTATAATATGAGACACTTGAGAGGCTGAACCACCAATTTTAGGGGCATTTTCCTTGACAAATGATTTAAACAAATAGTTCAGTTTAGCCAATAGAATTCCTGTCGGTTGACTAATTGACAAATCAACAAATCTTATAAGCTCTACCATGCAGATGGATGGACAGTTTGTGTGTGTGTGTGTGTGTGATAGAGACAGAGAGGGGGGATCTGTATATGTACATGTACACGCATGAGTGCATTAGACTCCAGATTTGACACCACAGGGAAGACATGCTCCACTGGACATCCTCGGGGAAGGTGATGCAGATGGAGAGAAATACCTCCGCCAAGGCAGCACAATCCTCTAAATTCACTCTTTCAACAACAGAAAGTGTGGTTTGCGTCTGGATCTTCATCTCTGTCAAAACAAATAAAATATAGACAGATATGGACAATCATGGGATACATGTGCTGAAGGTCATATTCAGAAAAACCCAGAGATGCTCTGTCTCACTATGTAAACCCTGTACATGGATCCAGATGCAAACCAAAAACGACTCACTTTGAGTAGTTGAAAGTGAAAGTTAGTTCTTGATCTCAGAAACAGCCCTTGACAAAATAATCTCACCACAGCTTCCACTGGTGAGCCTGAGATATAAAGATCACACTTGAATTATCTCAGACTTGAGGAGAGGAAGGTGGCAGAGCTGATGTGCGGTGGAGGGGTTTTCCTCTGTGAATCAATGTTTGTGTCAACTGAGCCACAAATCACATGGCAACGGGAGACGGAGAGGAGAAAGAAGTTCAGTAGATAATCATTATCTCAGAACGGGATGCTCAGATTACGGGGCTCGTAATAGACTGCACCAATCGCACAATCACAGAAACCGGTGATTATCCACCACATGGACCTGGTGATGAGAGATGATGAGTGAGAAAGACTCTCTCCTGTGCTGCATCAGACTTTACGTCTCCTCGGTTCTTCTTCGTGTGTCTCCCCTCTTGGTTTTCTCATGAATCCAGCAAACTCATTGTGTTTAATTTTAGTTGGGAAATACATTAGGGAGGACTTCAGAGTTGCTCCCGTTACTGTTATGTTATGTAAACACTTATCTGCTGACTGACTCACACAGACGCTGCTGCTGCTGCTGTGTGCGTTGTAATACTGGGATTAGACAGGATGTGACCCTGTGCCAGATAGGCTTAAGCCAGTAGTAAACAAAAGCGCAGCAGGTTACTTCGACTACAGTTTCACAGCTGATGCTTTTTTCTGAAACTTTAGGGGGGGGGGGAAACTCCCTCATGTGCATCTCTCTCATCTCTCCCATTCATAAATTTCTAAATTTGCTAAGTCAACAAAGGACTCTCATTTGTTTGAATGTTAGTGAGAGGGCAGGTTGACAGATCAAAACATGAGAGCAACACGGTGCTAAAGCTGTGGAGAGTAGAACATGACCATCTGTTTGCCTGCCGCCCTAATGGACATCACTGATCTCTCGCTGTGGAGAATTAAACTGCAGGCTTTTAGTACGGGGATATGGATCACACCGGGGCTGCAAACAGCGGGGGCTTTGGGAGCAGGAGGGTGTGAGGATGGGAGTTGGCAGGGGTGAGGATGAAGAGAGAGGAAAGCATAGAGATAGATGGAGAATTAAGAATCCAGAGAGGCTTAGTGATGATCACTGGTTGCTGGTCACGTTTCAGTGTTTTACCGCTTTAGCTGCAAGCAGATGTGTTTGTTTTCTCCTCCATCGGGGTGGTGACCTTGAAATCCTTGTAGCCAGAAAAATGATATTAACTAAAATAACAAAAGTGATTTAAATGAATACATCTGTTATAAATTTGTCTCTGGTCCTCCTGCAGAGTGTCCATACCACAAGCCTCTAGGTTTTGAGGCTGGATCGGTGAATCCAGACCAGATCACCTGCTCCAACCAGGACCAGTACACCGGTTGGTTTTCCTCATGGCTCCCAAGCAGGGCCCGTCTGAACACCCAGGGTTTTGGGTAGGTCTAAACATTGAAAAAAAAAAATATCTGCAGTTTTATCAACGTGTATCTTTAATCTCTGATAGTGAGGTTGTTGAAACCAATGTGTTTTCATTTGTAACTCACAGAATGTTGCTTTTAACAGAGATGGTTGTTTCTATCTCAGGGAAAGACCCTAATGAAAAAACATCTTGGCACTTACCATCTGTCAGGAACGGTATTAGAAAAAAAAGTTCCTCAAAGAAAATGTCTCATTACATAAGGTGCATTTGGTGAGGTTGACCTGCCAATATGCTCCGGCTTAAAACATTAAAATATAAATAGGACAGGAAAAATAGAAATGCTAAATGAGTTGTGAGGAGCTCTCAGTATTGAAAGTTTTTTTCCTCTAATATTATATGACCACCAATCGACTGATGTGCAACAATCAGTGGATTGAATGTAAAATGTAAAACCTAGATTTATTTATTTGTATGTGTGTGATATATTAATGGTAAGAATTAAATGTATAAATAAATTATAAAGTGAATACAAAACAATGTGTGCTAAAATGTATCCTTAGCACTGAATATCAAAAACTGTTGAATACCCCAAAATGAGTATAAATTTAGCTGCTTCAGTGTCAGGGTCCCGGTATTGTACATGCTGGCTCACTGTCACACTGTCATGGGACAATGGTAATGTAATTAGTTACATATGTGCTTTTCATAATATGACAAGTTAAAACGTCTGCTGTGAAAAAGGGCCTACACTAGCTGTAGTTATGGGTCTTCTCTCTTTGGCTCTAATTTGTACAACCATAGTCAGACAATAGCAGCTTGCATGTTTGGCACACTGCTGTCAGTATTACAGTCAGTATGTGTGTGTTTGTCCACCAGCTGTGCCTGGCTGTCCAAGTTCCAGGACAGCAGTCAGTGGCTGCAGATCGACCTGAGGGAGGTGATGGTGGTGTCAGGGATCCTCACTCAGGGCCGCTGTGACGCTGACGAGTGGATCACCAAGTACAGCGTTCAGTACCGCACGGACGAAAATCTCAACTGGATCTATTACAAAGACCAGACCGGAAACAACAGGGTCAGTTGAACTCAGACAAATCAGACACAACTGGTATCACTGGTATCACACCTTAGAGGGAAGATATGACACTGATTGTCCTGATAGAAATGCCATAACAAAACTTGATGAAATCTGTAATAATTTTGTTAATGACTGGCCTAATTCTGCAGACATAAATAAACATGTCTACATTTGTAGATAGAAATGTAATTTTAATGTCATTATAATAGATTTTTATTTAGATTTTAAACACGCACTGTATTTCTTTCTTATTTGTGCTGTTTCACCAATGCACTCTTGTACGGTAAAATCATGTGTTATCAAAGTTATAGTGCTGGAACAATTAGTGGATTACTCGATCAGTTGATTGAAGAAGAATAATAAACCATTTAATTATTTTATTTAATGCCAAACATTTGCTGGTTCCAACTTTTTAAAAGTGTGAATATGCCAGGTTTTTTTTTTTTCATTGTGAATTGAATTTTTTCCTAGTTTTGGACTGTTGGTAATTTGAAGACATCACCATGACCTTTTGCAAAAAGGTCATCATCATCACTACAATTATTAACAGTAGTTATAGTAGCTTTAATATGACAAGAGTATATTCGGACAGTATTGAGTCAGTCAGTCTAACATAAACAACATGCTGACCTTGTGTTTCTCTCTTTCCTCAGGTGTTTTACGGAAACTCTGACCGCTCCTCATCTGTGCAGAACCTTTTGCGACCACCCATCGTGGCTCGCTACATCCGCATCCTTCCCCTCGGATGGCACACACGCATTGCTCTGCGCCTGGAGCTTCTGCTCTGCATGAACAAATGCATCTGAACCTCTCCTCCCACTGTCCCCGAGGCCTTGTCCCAAAACCTCATCTGTACCTAAAGCCCCATCGTCAAAGAGTGTGCTCTGATATTACATCCACAGATTTGGCCCACTCCAGTTACTCCATACAAAACCACAATTTGAGACAAAAATGTTCTGTTTAAACCTTTTTTTTTTTTTTTTTTTTTAAATACAAACAAAACGGTCTGACTTGTGATTTCATTAAAATATGTGTTTGATATGCTCAATGAGCTTTCATTCACTCCACTCACCATTGTCTGTTTTAAACCAGTCTCACACTGGGGGCTTTAATTTGGTGAGTTCTTAAATAGATTGTTCCATTTGCAATGAAATGGCATAAATTCAAAGCAATAATTAGGCATGAAGAGGGAGAGGCAGCGTTGCTATGGAGGTTGTATCCACAGGTCTGAGACAAGCTCTTCCAAAACATTTGTGTCCTTTCTGTGTCAGGTCAATGAATTTGTATCTGCCTCTCCTGATATGTAATGGTAAACAGGGAATTTACAGCTCAGGACATCTCAGTCAGTCAGTCTCTCTTCTGTATTTTCCTTGAAGGGTAAGGCTGGTGATATCCTATATTTTTCTTACTGTCAACTAATCAAACAAAAATACTAAAACCACCAATGAGCTGATCCTAAGAAAAAATATTATTTGTGTGGCCAACGCATGACAGCTTATTCCTTAACTTTATTATGACTTGAGACTTGAAACTCTTTAGAACTTGAGACTTTTTAGGGACATATAAGTATTTTGACAATTATTACAGTTTTCACAAAATTGCAGTTTACATTTTGTGACAGTTTCAGATTTTATAATGGGTATGTATTGCATGGAATGTTCAGCGCTAGAGTGGATGACATCACACGCACTCTAAACTGCCATCCCTAAAAAAAATTTTCCTCAAAAGAAAATCTGAAAAACTGTTTTAAATCCCACAATTTCCATGTACGTGTTGTTTTGTGGTCCTTTGCGTGTGTGTACATGTCTTTCTAGGATTGTGAGGACAATTTTGTTTAAGAACCATTTTTGTGAGGTCATTTTGGCCAGTTCTGACAGGGTTAAGCTTAGGCAGTTTCTAACACCACGCACACACATACATTGACGGACACACAAACACCATCTCCACCATATAGATATTAACTGTAGTGTCTTGACCTGGTACCACACGCTTTTTGGAGGATCTATGTTAGACAGCTCTACTGCCACACACGACAATACACACACGCACATTGACAGACACAAACAAGTGCACAAGAGCAGTTGCTGCCCAAACTTTCATACAACTGACTGTGATTGGCTAATTAGACTGATTAACTCAGGGCATTTTTTACTGTTGTCTATGTTGTTCTGTTTCTAGCAGGAGAAATCACAGTAGCTTTATTGCAGATGAACTTCTGTTAGGGCATGTACATGTGTGTGTATACATGTCTTTCTATGGTTGTGGGAACAAATTTACGTTCGAAACCATCATTGTGAGATCACTTTGGCCTGTCCTCACAGTTTCAAAGAGCTTTTTGAGGGATACCTGCAGTGACTGAGGTCAGAGTTAGGATAATTCTTTACAACATGAATGAAACTCAAAGTAACATCCTGAGATTGAAACGTGTATGATGGATACGCACCAAGCAGCAGGCTCATTCAAAATTTCTTCAGGAGTTTTCTTGTACTTTAAATGTTATCGTCTACTGGTGCAATCTTCTGTAATTGTGTCATCAGTTCTGCTCCTTCTTGTTCAAACTTTCTGCATGATATAAAAATATGTTCAACTGAGCCCAGTCACCTGGATTTTAGAGTGTGGTAACTATGTGTCTGTATGCTAATCTGGCTGCGGGGACTCCCTGATGGGACTGGTCTGATCAGAGAGGAGGAACCTCCAACTCCAATGCTGGCTTCCCGTATTGGTGAGGCAATGGTCCTGCCAGTCCACACCACAACTGCAGCCATTCTAGCATTCAGAAGAAGAGCGTTTAAGAGCCCGGGCCACACAACATTCGTGGCAGCTCACACTAGGCAGCTCTCCTCTGTACCTCCTTTGTGAACATTTGTGTGTAATTTGTGATTTGGTTTGAGATACTGGTAGTGATTTGTTGGGGACTGGGCTAGGTTTAAAATTCTGATTGTACATCACACCCTTAGAAAAAGACTGTAGATACATTAGGAACAGGGGTGCTGCCTTGCTTGTCTTTTTAGTTGGTTAAGATAGTATAGTTAGGCTCTTTTGGTTCATCTTTCTTTTAAGGTTAGAAATTGAGTTTTGCAGCTCTCCTAAGGTAGAGTCCTCTTTTCGTTATATTTTGTTTTTGATTTAAGCAGCACCCATTTTTGCCCTGTTCCCCTACTTTAGCTGTCCTTTCACCTTGTTTGTTTCTTTGTTTACTTATTTACCCTCCTGGTTATGCAATAAATTTGATTTACCAATAACACCTGGTCATATGTTGCTTCCCTTTCCCCTAACTACGATCTGGGTCATAATATAAACACTGCCCATATACGGGGACTGGGAGGACACACCATGAGTGCCTCATATAAGCACGCCAAAAACAATCATGACTGCAATTAATTGAAACCTGGCTCTGTGAGCAGTCCACAGTCAGTAAATGAAATACTCGGTGAGCAAAATTTCCCCAGGCTGTTATATCTTCTTTGATTGAAGAAATCAACTGGCTGGTACTGGACGTTAGTCCCACAGCATTAGAGGTTTTGACTTTACTTTCTCAGCAAAGTGGTGCCAGAAAGGGTTTATATCTTGACACTTCATGTGAACAGTGCGACATCTACTGCCCATAATATAAAATGGGCAAATACAAATGTTTGTACATCACAAATTGAATACAAGTATAAGGTAAATTATGATTATATTTTATATTCTAAGCATAGATTTATAGTAATTAATTTAAATTTTATGAATTTTATTTTTATTTACATTTAAATTAAATGTGAAATAAAAGTTCCTATCACAGCACTTGGGTAATTATTATCACAAGACTCTTCAGGGAAGATTACCTTTTTCCAGAAAGGAGGAGGACAGACACATCATGCAGTGAGCTGGAAAGTACAGCAACAATTTGACAGACAACAATCCAAGTTTTTTCTCCACAAGAGATACATTAGCTATTGAAAAACCCAAAGATGCAGGAATGTGAAAAAAGATCTCATTTTGAGCTTCTGCCCTTTTTTCTTAAAATTACCATAATAATTGCAGAACTGCATCCTGCTGGCATTTTAATATGTCAGAGTACAGAGAGTATTTAAAGACGTGAAAAAGAAATGATTTTTTTTTAGAGTTTTGAACTAGTGAAATGTACTGGTTAAGGTATAATCTTCTAAATATAACTCTGGTGAGTTACATGAAGACATTTTGAGGCAGAAAATCCCTTTCAGTCCAACATTAGGAGCTGGAATCAATTTTTGGCAATTAAAAAACTGCATTTTATGTGTTGCACTGGCCCTTTACAGAGGTTTGAACTAGTGAAAAGTACTGGTTATGGTATAATCTTCTACATATAACTCTGATGAGTGATATGAAGTCATTTTGTGGAAGAAAACCCCTTTCAGTATTAAATTGGGAGCAGGAATCAATTTTTGGCAAATTAAAAAACTGCATTTTATGCGTTGCATTGTTCCTTTACACAGTTTTGAACTAGTGAAAAGTACTGGTTATGGTATAATCTTCAAATCATAATTGTGGTGAGTGATTTGAAGTCATTTTGGGGCAGAAAACCCTTTCAGTCCCAAATGTCTTTATTGCATACATAAGTCAGACATACATCATGTTAATTACAGTCTATTTAACAAGGATATCAGAACAAACACACAAACATAAAAATAACATTATTGACTGTAATCACGTTACCATGCCTGATTACACTATAAACAGCAAACACGTTTATGGCCGCAAATTCTGTTGAAATAAACGTTATCGTCTCCCACATACATAACATCACTATTAGCTCGGACATAGAGTTAGTGTATTTGTTCGTAATGGCTGTTTGATCCAGATGAAAGCAGTTGTAGAGGCATAGAAACTGCGCTTTTCAGCTTTAACAGGCTGCGCGCGCCCCCGCGGACGGAAATCACTTTTTGGCACAACACCGGATATGAGGTCAGAGCGGTGTGTCGGATATTTGACTTGTCATTGTGTTTTCAGTTCATCAAAGTTAGCTCCAACATGTTGTTTGCCTGAAAATATCTTGTTCGGCGTTCAGTTGTTATAAAAGACACTCAGAGGAATCAGCGGTTCAGTTTTTCCGGTAAGTACATTTTGTTTCAAGCCTATTTTTTACTAGCCAAAATTAGCATCCCTGTTTATATCACAGTTCAGGTGAAGATGCACCTTGCGAACCAAGCTAGCCAGGTAGTGCTAGCGTTAGCTGATAACTTAGCGATTGCTATGCTAACGGTACCTGGTCCCGCTGGGCTGATAACCTG
>NW_019524265.1:177333-177718 GCF_002814215.2 Seriola lalandi dorsalis
TTATTGGGCTTTGACTGAACCCAGGTTGACACAGGTTATCAGCCCAGCGGGACCAGGTACCGTTAGCATAGCAATCGCTAAGTTATCAGCTAACGCTAGCACTAGCTGGCTAGCTTGGTTCGCAAGGTGCATCTTCACCTGAACTGTGATATAAACAGGGATGCTAATTTTGGCTAGTAAAAAATAGGCTTGAAACAAAATGTACTTACCGGAAAAACTGAACCGCTGATTCCTCTGAGTGTCTTTTATAACAACTGAACGCCGAACAAGATATTTTCAGGCAAACAACATGTTGGAGCTAACTTTGATGAACTGAAAACACAATGACAAGTCAAATATCCGACACACCGCTCTGACCTCATATCCGGTGTTGTGCCAAAAAGTG
>NW_019524265.1:177768-243704 GCF_002814215.2 Seriola lalandi dorsalis
GAAATGACAGACTAACTGCTGATGAGTTTGTTTATTATTCTCTGTCTTCAGTATTCACAGGTTCAGTTTCTTACCTGCAACTTCATTTCTGCTGTTGTTGACAGGTGATAGTAGCAACACTTTTAAGAACAGAATTTATAAATATTAAACTGTGATTAAGTGATGGATCATCTCTAGCACTGTCACCACCTGCACAGGTGAAAGTATTTACCAAGTAACATCAGCAAGGTTTTTGATCCTTCATTGTCAGTGTTGTCGGACAACATTTAAACAATTCTAGTATTTATGTTGTTAATTAAAGCTAACATAAAAATAGTCACACAATGCTGTACATGTTACTATTGTGAAAATTCATACCAGATGTGCTCTGTAAAAACCAGCAACAAAGTTAAAGCAAGAGCTTCATAAATAACTTTATTGGACATTATAAACTACATTAATTTAAACAATTTACAACACTGGAAATGTATAAAAGAATGTAATAAATGGATTAATTAAATACTGTAGTGTACAATTTATAATCAACTAACTATTTAAAATCAAAATACAGTTGTGGATGAAGTTAAAGCTGAATTTCTCTGTCATATGTAAGTTTGCTTAATAAAAAGAAGTAGTTGAATCAACAGTGCAACAGAGTTTTTAGTAACATGTGTTTTTGTGTTGCCTCACCACTAATGTGTGTTTTTATTTATATATATATATATTTATATATTATATATTATATATATATATATATATATATATAAAAATCTCTTCTACGAATTCTTCACATGTACATTTGTTTAGATTTATTCATTAAGTCTTGTTATTACAGTATATGCTAAATGAGGATTAAGTCGATGATGAATAAATCTTTTGTGTTCTGAAGTCCTTAGACTGCTTCAAACATTTCATAGTCAAGAGGAGCTGCTTGACATCTTCTTATTTTTCCTTTTGTGTTTTCATAGGGATGGCAGAATCCACCTCGGGCCAGAACCATACCTGCAAGAAACGGTAAGTCATGCACATTACAACACCCCATACATGTATACAGGCTGAAATTAGGGTCAAAATGACTGAGCTTGTGGGGGGCATTAGCAGCTGTGACAACCAGACAATAATTGTGAAAATAATTACATTGCTAACAATGATATATAATAGCTGCAATAAATGATAATGATGATAACAGCATTGGTCATTCATGAATGAATTTACAAGATTGCAAAATAACAAGTGGGGGGGCCAGCTTGCTAGCATTAGCAGCCATCTTGCTGGCATTGTTCATTGATGAATGAATTTAACAAGTTATTAGATTGTAATAATGTAAAAAAGTGAGCACTTTCTAAATGCACTGTATGTGTAACTGGTTGATCTGTCCAACAGCCATCTCTAGTATTCTTTCCCAACGGGTGCCTCCCACCAGGGACTTTCTCTAGACTGAGGTTTAATTCAGGCAGAGTACATGTTCTTACAGCTGCTTTCACACCACTGCTGTGATATTGACATTTGAAACCTTTCTGTCTCTCTCTCCCTCCAGGTGACAAAGAAGCTCGCTGGTGCTGCTTCTGAAACAGCTGCCTGGGTTACCAATGTTGGTATGTTGGCTTTCCAAGATGGTGGCCGGATTGACGGCGCTGCATCTTCGAGGTGGACCCCTGGAGGTGCCTGCCTTCTCATTGAGGCATAGCGGTGGTACTACCTGGAGGGGAAGCGCATGATGCTGAGCCTGACTGTTGCCAAGGTGATCCAGAGGATCTCCTGGGAGGAGTGGAGGCTGCACTGTTGGAGGAGGACACATTGGGCAGAGGAGACGGCCCTCCTTATCCAGGATCGCCACGTCACCCTGGACGTCTCTTTGCTGGATTCTCTCTGCATCTAGGACATATGGAGAACATAGAGGCGCCATCTCAGCTGCATTCAGGACCCAGCAGGTGTGCAGCTGTACACAGAGACTGGTAGGCTGACAAAGGGCGGGATCAGCCTTCCGGTTTCCACCTAATCCAGTTCATCCCAGGTACATGCGTGTGTCCCATAGCTTGTGGTTAAGTATATTGTGTATTATCATTTCCTGCAAACATAAAATTAATTTTTGATCCAAAACCTTCTTCCTTAAGCCAGTGCCAAGTACTGCCAAGTACTTCCAAGCTCCTGGCAACACCTGCCAGACAGAGCAGGAGGAATAGCGAGTTGTCTTCCCTCCCAGATACCAGGAGAGGCAGCCCAGGGCAGCGACAGGGAACAACACCTCCTGTCCTGGGAAGGAGAGTCTCCAGAGGTGAGATTCACTTCAGATATCACTGTTTCTGCTAATTAATATCAGATCTATATTAACACACACTGCTCTCTGATTATCTTTCTGCTGTCTTCTTGGACTGACCTCGGAGAAAGATGTGTTCACCTTACACACGCTTTAGTGTGAACTGAACATTGACAGTTCAGATTGTGAGGAAGTTGTCAGTGTAGTACAGCTCATGTACATTAGTTTTTTTCAGAACTTAATTGTTGTCATTGAAAAGGTGTTTAGTAAATAATGATAATATGCCAATAACAATAGATGGAGGTCTTGATCATGAAATATTTCTTGATCAAGACCTCCATCTATTGTATTTCAGTGTTATAATGAGCATGCTAGTCAGCTAGCCCCGACCTGTCCTGAGTTGTAATACCACTTTGTGACACTAGATGCTGTGTGACTCAGTGGAGCGTCTAGTCTGGTCTGCCCTCAGTCCCACGAAGAAGAAGAACTTCCTGCAGAGCTTGAAGTTAGCTACAGCTCCCGACTAACATCACAGAAACACAGAAATGGCTGAAGCTCCTTGTAAACGATCTCCATCCCGAAGGACCACTCCCGACAAGAAACCACGAGTAAATCCTGGTTTGGCTTCCCACTGCTGGAGACAGCTCTTGAGAGGAAAGAGATGCAGTTTGATGTAGAGCTCGCAACTTTTAGACCGGTGAGTAACATCTAATGTTAGCTCTTTAGTGAAAAGTATCGTTAGTGCAACGACTGACGAATCATTCGACAAACATTTCAAGTGGCATAAATGTGTGAAATTGATGCTGTCGACAGACGTTTTAGCAGTTACTGGAATTATGCCTGTTCCTGTTGGCTGTTGTGCAGCTACTTATGTCAGTAACTTGAGGCTCATTTTGTAACTGAAGACTGTAAATTGAGATTGTATGGATCCAGTAGACCGAGTGAATACACAATTTCCAACCTTCATTGATGTTTTTGTATTGAAAACGTAGAGATTTATGTCCTGTATCACCCAGCTTTGGTCTCATTCTGATATCTTTTACAGTTTTTGAGGAAATCCCTCCTAAGTGCCAAGAGGACTGTCAAAGCTCCCATAGACACCCATGTTAAATTGAGCTCTGAAGCTCTTGCCCTCAACAGAGCTGAGGGGAGTTTCTAAACTGTGATAAAACTTCAACCGTAAACTGTAGGTACATATAAAAGATGCCAATGTCTTTATTGAAGTCTTGGGACGGCAGTGGTAAGGTGATCTTTTCAATAGGGCACTTCTCCCTCTGTGATCCAATTTTCAAACAGAAGTTTCATTTGAAAAGCTGGGGAGAGGGGATTGTGTGTGTGTTTCCCTCCTTGACTTGATGGCCACAGTCACCATAGCAACCAGTGTCTCAGCAGGTGCTACTGACAGTTACTGGGCAGAAATGGACAAAGCTGATCCTGATTGGCTAATTGCACTTATTAACTCTTAGCCTGTTGACTCAGGTATGAGAGCAACTTTAAGGTAAATCACTGTGGTGTATTTGCGTGTACTGGTGTGTGTGTGTTGTTGTGTGGTTCTTTTTTGTGTGTGTACATGTCTTTCTAGGATTGTGTGGACAAATTTAGTTAGAAACCATTATTGTGAGGTTATTTTGGCCGGTCCTGACAACTTCAAAGGGCTTTTTGAAGGTTAAGGTTAATTGACTGTGATTGGCATATAAATATACACAGTCCTACTGCTTTAAATACTCAAAAGCTCAATGTGTATCAAATTTGTATTAATCCACAGCTGAAAATGGTTCCCTGAAATAGTAATGTTTGCTAAAAACTACAGTCCTCAGCGGTTAAGATAATTACCTATTTTTTTGAATATAAAAATATGTAAATTTGACCCTCTGCTTTCAAGAGTTTTTTTTCCAGTATGAACAAATGGCCTTAGGAGAGTATTGAGAAAAGGACTAGAATGTCATTTATTTTGGTCTTTTTATGGGAGTTGTTGACAATAAGAAAAAATGTAGAATAAAGCCAGACTTGTTCTTTAAATATGCCTGATTTCACTTCCTGTTTTCTCTTTGTGTTTTGTAAACACTCATAATTTTTTACCTAAGGCACTTTTTAAAAAACTATCACAGAATGAAAAATTAACTAATATTCAGATGTGGTTTTGTATTCAGGTTAACGCCTGAATTTTTTGCTATCATTTTAATTCAATTTCCCATGGTGCTTTGGGAATACATTGCATTGCATTTCCTTGATTAAATTAATACTTGTCTCACATCTATGTCCATGTTTGTGTCTGTGTGTACTACAAAACAAACATATGAGCCGTTCAAAAATGTACAGTTGGCTTTTATTATGAGACCCTATCATTTTTAAAGTTAGAATGGTCAGTATAGATACACTCTATTATTTCTATTTACACCCTGTAAGAAGTGGGAAACGGCTAAAATGAAAAAAGAACTGATGTTTTACGAAACACATTCATATTTGTGAACAAAATTCGTATTTTTCTCGTCTCAGTTCTCAGTGTATGTGACTTGCTGGGGGTTGAAGCCTCAATTTCCATTTGGAGTGAGTAAGCTAATGTAAGGCTTCAGGTCACTGGCAAGGCAAGCTTTGTCATCACTCTGTCGCATTAATGATATAAACAAACCCACGTCAGCAGTCATTTACAATCATTAGCAACCAGGATTTTCCATAATACACAACATGGGGCAGTTTTACCTGCCCTGCATCATGTTCAAGGACAAATTGAAAATAAAAAATGTATTGCAGAGCAATGTCTTGATATTTTATGTGGACACTTCTCTTGCATTAATCACAGTCTCCTGCTGAAAATCCTTGTCTGTGCTATATTTGGCTCCAATTTAACCAGCCACTGATTTGGCTAGTACAATCTGCATCAGTCTGAGTCTCCTTCTGAATATTATTGCTTTCAATCAGCCATGTAGTCAATTGGTTCATTTGTTTTTTTTTGTGTTTTTTTGTTTTTGTTTTTGTTGATGTTGTTTTTTTCATCCATTCGACAGAGGAATAAAACATAAAATTTTCAAATTCTCTCTTCAGTCCACAGATGTTTTGAATTTTGCACAAATGCATCCATCCTCAGAGGATACAAGTGAAATTGGAAGAAAAACTATGCAGTATACTTTGCCTAGGCCACAAATAGTGTTTTGTTCTACAGAACTCAGTTTTTTTTAATCATCCACAGGTCAGTAGACAACAAGTAAATGCTTTTATGAACAACTGAGTTAAGTAAAATCATCCCTGATCGTGACTGTTGATGTTGAAAAGAAAACTAGTAATGCAAAATGAAATTCAGATTTACAAAAGGCATTTACAAAAACTTTGCTAACACAAGATTTTAAAATGCACACAGAAAATGTAAACAAACATTAAAGGATACATCTGGTGTTATTTCATATTTTTCTTATTGTCGACAAAGTCCCATGTAAAGACTGAAACCAGCCAGTGGTGGAATGTAACTAAGTACATTTACTGTACGTAAGTACAACTTTGAGGTACTTGCACTTTGCTCGAGTATTTGCATTTTATATGATATTATACTTCTACTCTCCTACAATCATTTGACAACATGAGTAATAAATTCAGATTAAGATTTTACATAAAAAATCATGTGATGGTCTTTAATAAATACAATATATTGTTAAAGACTGAAACAGTAACCTTATTTGTGTATGACCCCTTACAAAAGCGGTGCCTATAAAAAGTGCCTACATTTGTCTATATGTCTATGAGTTGTTAGTATTTTAAGTAAAGAGCGACTTTTCTTTCCAAAGTTCTCAATCGTTTAATTTACTTGACTGTTTGAGGCCCAAAGATCCAAAATTGTATTCACAAAAAGTAAATACTAATTTATTTAGCTGAACTTTTTTTCTCATTTTCTATCAAATGAATCATCTCATGACCCTTCAGACTTATGATGACCTGGAACGATCCTGTTAGACAACAGGAAAATGGGGCTTATACACTGATGCAACAATATTGATAGCCAAATAATTTGTATAAGGAAATATCAGTCCTAGAAGTCATTTACTTTTACTTTTGAAACTTAAAGTACATTAACAAATAACACTTCTGTGGTTCAACTTATGTAAGTAGATTCTGAATGCTCCACTTGTACTTGTCATGGAGTATTTTTAGGTTGTGGTATTTGTACTTTACTTTAATCAAAATGTCTGTCTGTGGCTCTCAGTCCCAGGCCCATCGGCTTTTACTGAAAAAGAAATCTTTAAAAACAGGTCACTTTTGGCAGATTTCATCATGTGTGTTGATAACTTTCATTGCTAAAAAAATCTAAATAATTTCCTAAAACAGCTGGCCAACGTTAAATATAGTATTTGTTGGGGACTATTTTAACGCTCTGCTAAGTATTTATGGCAGCAAAGTGGTGGCTCAAAATAAACTCACTGATGTGCTTTTGGACAACAGTAGAGGTCTATGGTACAGAGCAATAAGCTACACCACAGACAAAACTTGTTTGAAGCCTGATTCGCTGTTGGTTTTAGATTTCAATTTGTCACAATAACAAACACATGGAATATGACCAGACTTATCCTTTAAGATCTTAAAGGTTGTAGGTGAGGTATGCTTTTTTGCAGAGTACTCTCCTACTATCTTAAAACACTTAAAAATGTTGTATCAGAGGCTAACTTTTCACCAGGGCTGTGTGGTGATTACTTGCTGTTAAGGCTGTAGACAAAACCAACATGGCAGCATGGAGCTGGAAAAGCCTTTGTCACTGATAAAAGAACTGAAAAGCTGAAAATGGGGCTCGTTTTCAAATGATGACACCAAGAGTGGGACATGAAGTGAACTGACAATGTAAAGCACAGAGTCTACCAGTCTCACTCTGGCTGTTCTGCTACCAAACCCTGTTGACAAATAGCCCGACTAGTCACGAAACTTCAGAACTGATGTCATGAGGGTGATGGGCAGATTTGTACTAGGTGTCATTTTTTCCACTTTGGGTAACAAGTATTTATCAATATTTCTTTACATTTTGATGAAACAAACAGAAAAAAAGGGTAAAAGTAACATGATATAATGTGAAAATCTGTTAATAACATATCAAATTGAACAAAAAAAAGGACATTCACCATTATTAAATATTCCTTGTGACATATTGTATTATCAACACATAAATATCTATGCATTTCTTTGTGTCGAAACTAAAGCTCTTGCAATTACACATTTAATTCTATATTACCTTATAATATTCCCATATAGCCTACATACTGTGTCATTTATAGCTTATATCCTTGAATTTAAAACAAATAAATATTTAATAAATAATGTTGATATAAATCTTTCTTTTTTTTTTTTATTCTTATCAAATATCAGAGCTTGAAAAACATTTGAGTTTATTGGCCACGGTGTGACAGCGGCTGTCAGATGTGTTGTAGTAGTGTCCTGTGAGCAGAAGATGGCAGCAAAGAGGCCACATGGGCAGTGTCTCCTTGTCAGGAAAGATCAGCTTATTCTGATGTTCTAACGTTGTTAAGTAGAGAGAGAATAATGTACAACTGATACAGTGCTGGCATCCCACAAGGGAGTGGGCCCCTTCCTGTTTCTGATTCCCTAAACGACACTGTTTACTGGTGTTTGTGTTTGGCCTGACAACATCTAGTCTTGGTAGATTTCAGAGACACGAGCATCAACAGATAACTACGTTTCCGAATGAGGACTTGATCCAGTGAAATAGGCTTTCATGTAAACTTTTACTACAGTACCATGATGTCTGCGTCGGGCAGATGCTTTCAGGATGGAGCCATTTCAGAGGTGGTGTGGTTTGGGTTGGATTTTTTTAAAGCGCAGTCTCCTTCAGGTCGTTGAGGTTTGGCATCCTGGTGCGGGAGGCTCGGGTAAACGTGGGTCCGTTCTGCCCCGGTTTGATGCCCAGCTGTTCTGGGGTGAACTGAGCGCCCTCTGCCCGCTGTAAAGCAGACACGTGCCAGCTGGACTCGATCTGTCCGGGGAGGGGGTAGCTGGCCTTGCGACTCTTGGCCTGGGCGGTGCTGCTCACCCCAGAGTGCCCCCTGCTCTCGGCATGCCCTCGACCTTCAGGGTAGCCCGCTTTGGAGGAGGGCTGTTGGGGGTTTGGGAGGGGGGCTTGGAAGCGCAGGTCGGGAGGAGGAGGAGGAGGAGGCTGTCCTTGATTTGAGGATGAAGGTGAGAGGTGAAGGAGCCTGCGGAGTGACTTGAGTGGTTGGCTCTGGTAGGAGAGAACAAAAAAAAAAAAAAAGTATGATTCCTAGTCCTCCTCTGTCACAATTCAACAAATCTAAGTTGTGTGACAAGTTACCTGGAAAGTGGATACCATTAAGAGGGGCTGACATGTCTTATACAGTGATGTAAGAGTTTATGGTCTAATATTGTCATTGAAATAACTAAATGAACTCAGACTCAGGTTTGGGCAACAGATCATAGATGTAGATATTTGTGACTCAAGTAGCTATTATGTGACTCAAATACATATAATACATATGGTTTACATATAAGTTACATACGTGTGACTGATATAAGAGGCTGTTTTGATGAAAAATCAACATGGAATTATGATACGGTCATTTAGAGGAAAGACTGTGCTCTGGGCCTCCAGTAGCTATCTACACACCTGAGAGTGTGAGTCCACTGGTTTTTCTGGTGGCCAGTCATTGACCCTCTCTCTCTCCCTTTCCCTCTCTCTTTCTCTTTCCCGTTCTCTCTCTCTGTCTCTGTCTCGGTCCCGGCTCTGTTCTCGTTCTCGGTCTCTGTCCCGGGATCGCTCGCGGTTTTTCCGTCGGCTGCCGTGATGAGAGGAAGACTTGGAGCTCCTCTGCAGGGACAGGTGTTCTTGTCCGATACCAGTAACCTAACGTTTCAGAAACAAAATACAGGAATGTGATTACTTATCCAAAATATTTACTTCATGTAAATCTTATTCTCTCTACGGCGAGGTCGCCATAGTCATTTTCATTACACAACACATCTCAGTCAAATTGCATCTCAAATCCTGGTGAAGTTCTTCATGCACCCCTCTGGCAGCCCCAGACAAAACACAAGGAGGTGGTGATGGTGATTAGTAATGACTTCATACAGAGTCTTGTGTCTAATGTGTTCTGGCAAATTATAATAAACAGTACGGCTACAAATAACAATCATTTTCATAATCAATCAATTTGTTGCTTATCTTTTGATTAATAATTAAGTTAAAATGACATCTTCAAAATGCTTGTTTTGTCTGATCAACAGACAAAATGAAAAGAGATTAAATTTATGATACCAAACAAAGAAAAGCAGCAAATTCTCACTTTTAATAAGATGAAACTGGTAAATATTTGTCATTTTGCTTGATAACTCATTTAATTTATTACTAACATTATGAGTTAGCCAGATAAGAAGATGCACTTTAGAGGTGCTGCTACGACATTTTATTACCATTCCACACAGTTAGCTGTTTCCCAGCTGCTGGCTCGAGCTCCATATTTAATACACAGATGTGAGAGTCATCAAACTCTGAGCAAGACAGCGAAGAAACAAATTGTCAAAAATACTGAACTATTCCTATTAAAATTTGTTCGTCTGCAGTATGAGTTTGGATACGTGTGTTGGTTTGTGTGCTTGTAAATGTGTTGAATATGTTCTTGACCCTCATGTGATACAATGATTTATTTGAAAAGGATGAGTCTCAATGTGCAGAGGTGTTGGCCTCACAAACAGCACACAGCGTAGCATGAAATCAATGTCTTACGGTGCAACGTGAATGCAAGGTGACTGCATTTGACACACATTACAGCAAGACAAAATGGACGCACAAACAGCGTGCAGTATTAGACTCGAAACGCATTTGAAATCCTTTCAATTTGGAATATGTCTCAGTCAATCAATCATCAAGCGCTTGAGAGGATTTCAAACCAGGTCATTCTGTGTGAGTGCAGTATGAGTTAACATGCAGCCGTAGTGTCGAGGTTAGATTACTGGTGAGGCAGGGTAGGGCGCAGGAGGCTGGTGTTGTACCATAGGCGAGGCGACTACAGGTAGGACTTTGACAGCTGAGTTGTGCTTTAAGCTATTCTTAGAGCTAAAGAGGGGGAAAAGACTTTTCTTGATGCTGGGGTTCCTCCCGTCCTCCATGTCAGTCTGTGGAGCAGAAGATGCACAGCCACAACTCTCAACACACGTCTCTGCCAGCAAAGAGAACAACAGCTGCAGCACCTGAACCTCAGCCATTTAAAGAAAAAACCCTTCAGAATAGATACAGGGAAAAGAAATCAGTCACAGCATGAATATTTGACTGTTAAGATAAACAGGGTTTTTATTGCGGTTTTTAAAAAATGTTGTTATTGTGTCCTCATGCTGTATTTTGTGCTTTTTAGTGTCTACACATTGTGTTTCGATATATTGGGTCCCTGTATTTTCTGTATTCTGTCGTTTTCGTGATGTGTTAGTTTGTTGAATGTGGGACTACAGATGGAAATTAGCGTTTTGCTAAATGTAGTGCAACCATCTTTTCATTTCTGGTAAATGATCAATGTCATGCACATTGTCCCTTTGTTAAATTGAAATTGAAATTTAATTTTAAATTCACATAAACAGTTTTCACTGTGTTGTATGTAAAACATTAACACCAGAAGAAACTGAATGCTACAGATAATCATTTTCAGATGCACCAACTTATCGGCATTTACTACACACTAAAATATAAATATACTATGGACAAAGGAAATATTTTTATATGCGCTAGATGAAATGACAGGTGATGACTTCAATGATCTTACTATTTGTGTCTTCTTCTTTTTCTTTTTAATGGCTCTGAAGAAGCCTTGTTTTTCCTTCTCTTTGGTGGGCTCTGGAGGATTCATGACCATCGCTTCTGCAGCAGTCCTACGCGGCAAATGTGGAGAATTGTTCATATGACTCATGTTTGTAGTTACAAGCTCAGGATTAAATGGTGACTTCCTTTAAGGTATGTCTCCAAATAGATAATGTCATGAACAGAACACATGCACAGTAAGAAAAGACACTGGTCCTAAAATACTGATGTTTGAATAATTCTCACTTTTAAGCTTTCAGCTTTACGTCAGATAATGATTATTCAAGTCAACGAAAGGAGGAAAATATGCTGTATTTTTAAATGAAATGACAGTGCCACATGACAATGTGTTTTCATTCATTTCACCTCAGTAATTTAGAGACTGTAATGTGTTTCCAGCAGAACCACAAAGTAGTCTTGTAAAATGTAATGGATCTTAATTAGCACTGTGGGAGAATTTCACATGACAGTGAGGAAAATATGTCTGATAGTTTGACCTGGTGGCTGAATTCCTCACTTAGCAAAGAGGAAAAAGTAAAAAGTTAAATTTTCTTCATCCTTCAGTGTCGACTGATGATGACTACTGATGTCTGCATAGTCAAAGCACTGTGAATTGTAGGTGCAAAGTGGCTAATAGTACAGAAATGTCTAGTAATGTGTGCTGGGAGTTCTACAACTATAAATGTGGACACTTCAGCTGAAGTCAAGCGAGCTCCCTGATGCAGTATAACTTGTACCATTGCCTGAAGCTACAGTGAAGAAAAAACACGCCATGCCGGTTAAAAAAATGAACTCTCACCAGTCAAAAGCGGTCTGGCGTTTGGAGTGGTTGGCCATAGCAACAGGGTCTCCTGGAACAACAGGTACGACCGGCCCTCGACCCTGCCCGACACCGTCATGGAAAGAGGAGGAGTTATCTGGTCTGGGTGAAGGGACTGGAGAGAAACAAGGAGGAGAGAAAATAATTTACAGTTTACATATGTGTAGATTTTACTGAGAAGGGTTTGTTGGTATATTTTATAAGAACAACATGCCTTGTGTTTTGCTTATTTTATTTTGGGAGTTATTTTGCATGTATTTTTTTTCTGCACTCACATTTCCCAAAATACACCATGTCTGCATTGTCTGCCTCTTTTCTTTTGGATTCCTCTCTCTATAATTGTCTGTTTTTTTCCACTGTTTATAAAGAACTTAATGCTTTAGACGCGTCTGCTTCCTATTCCCAGAGTCAAAACTAAACACATTAGTTCCAATTCTCAGTTCTATTAAACTGAGGCTTTAAACATCTCTGTTTGCCACCGCCTTTTAATAAATTCAATTTAAGGCTATTTGAGAAAATAACAGCTTAATTAATCAAAGAAAATATGCTGTTTGCTTAGATCTTGCATTTTAACAGTACCATATTTTTTAAAGTGTTAAAGTTTAAAGTGTTTTTTTTATTACATTAGACTATATCTTATTTTTTACTCGTGCTAGTCAGGTGGTTTTATGGATAGAAATGCCGTTTGGTTGGTCAATCAACCACTTCGGTCCAGACTGAAATATCTGAACTACTATTAGAAAACATGAAATGTTGCAGAGGTATTTGGTCCCCAGAGGATGAATCCTACTGATCCTACAGTTTGTCTCTGTTGGTTCTGTGATTTTTCCTCTGGCACCACCAGCAGGTTGACTTTTTTTCATTTTACTGAAACATCTGTTCAACGGCCTCCCATTAAATTTTGTACAGCCATCCGTGTCCACCCAAGAATGAGTTGTAACAATTTGATGAAAGCCAGACTTTTCCTCTAGCGCCAACACATGGTCAAAGTTTAATTTGCCCAATACTTTGGTTTATGACCAAATATCTGCAAAAGGATATCTTTTATTCTACTTTATTCCATTTATTTGATTTTATTTCCCATATATATAAACTGTATACAATATATATACTGCATATATGGCGATGCCTGTTCCTTACCTCTGTAGAAGCTGCCTACTCTCCGAGGCATGGACTCAGTGAAGATCATTCGGTTCTCCTTGGAGGAACCTCCATCGTCGCCATGAGGGTCGTGGTACATACCAACCTAAGAAACACACACACATCATGCAGACACACAAACGCACAAATACACACATGGACACAGGACCACACAAAGTTCCTCAGTCTCTTCATCTTTTTGTGATTGATTATCCCATTAAATCTCACTTCATCACTTATTGTTAGCTGTCACATTCTTTACTGGCTCACATCACAAGACATTCGGGACAATCTTAGAGCTTTTCAGTGAGGTTACATTTATACCAGCGACAACGTGCAGTGAAGCTGTTGACCTGAGTAGAAACAGAAAAAGCTATGGAAACCAGCGGTCAGAAGAGCTACTGTCTGTGTTCGGTGAACTGGTTGGAGGTAGGGAGGAGTCAGGGGGTCGGACCTCGTTTTTAGAGCGCTGTGTATGAAAAGCAGCATTGTTGTCCCTCGCAGAGTCTTTGATGGGGGCACAAGGGTGGCTCATGTCTTTAGGGGACTGCTCACTCTGTTGGGAAGACGGACAGGCGCAGCATGAAGCAGTGGTAATGATAATGTGAGACACTGACAGTCCCTGCACACATCCACCATCTCGTGAAATACCCATACTCGCACACACACCCACATTTTGCAATGCATATAGTAAAGAAAAAACCCACCCTTTGGCACTCTCACATTGTTTACTATCTTGGATGTGTGAGCTTCGATGCTTTTCAGGAAAGGTAATTAGTGTCCGTGTACCCATTTTTCATCAGCCTGCCTCATCGTCTTCTTCTTCAGTAATTTCCCAGAAATCCCAGAATCATTTACAACACTTCCAAGAAAATGGCACTGACTTGATGCATTTGAATGTGGTTTTCAATTGCAGATGGAGTTTTCCAAAACTTCCTGAAAACTCAACATCTTGTGGCTGCATTGCATTATGGTCTCTTATGGACTTCTGCGGTGTTGAAGGAGAAATTGAGTTGAAGTGTATAAAGAATAAGTAAAATAAGTAATAATTGCTGGCTACACTGTTAACTGTCTATCTATTGGCTCTTGTTTCTTCCTGTTTTAGGTCCATCACTCATGATTATCCCCTTATCAATCGATCAGTTGTACCTATATAGTTTTATTTTTTAACGTTGTGGTTCTGTTGGCTTGCTAGTTGTTTTGTAAGTTAGTGATAAAATTGTAGTAATAGTTTGTCATGTATGTTGTCATAATATGTCATGTGTTTTAACCAGTCTGACTTGTGGCTGTTTCATTTATTGTGTATGGGCGACTAAACCAATTTCCCCTTTTGGGATTAATACACTTATATATCTAAGAAATAAGAATTACTCCTAAAAAATTTGAAAATAAGAAAAATTCAAAATTCAAAAAATTACAAATTACTTGTAAAGTTTTACTTGTACAGGGTAAACTTGATTGTAAACCAGCTGCAACTGCTTGTAAAAAATTGTTTTATTAACGAATTCTTGGTGAAACTAATAACAATCGTACTGAAAGTTCAACCAGCCACAGATGTTGCTGTTATCACAGCTGCCAGAAAAGATCATTTCTTTGTCAGATCAGTGCCATGACTGGCAAGCAACTGAAATAACTGTGAATGTCTTTAACTGAGCTGCCTTGCATTCAAATAAATGATAAACTAATTTATTACTCACAAAACAAAAGATAAAAACGACCCTGCGCTGTCTATATGTATTCTGACCTGATGCTTAAATTAACATAGTAATGTCTGCATTTGGCCTTTTATCCCTGGGAATAAGTATTTTAGGGTGAATGTTTCCTTTAACTACCAACACACTCACAGGACTGTCTGCCACTAACCCTTGTCATGTCATCAGTGCAGTCCTCTCTTGAAGAGCTCACTGAGTGTCCAGTGAGGGTGGTCCGGTGCTGCAGCTGGGGGGAGAGGAGCTGCAGGCTGCTGGCTCGTGTCGGTATCACCTGCCCTGGTGCAGGCAAGCCCGCCATCCCACCCTCGACCCCGTGAGGCCGGTGGCGCTCCCTCCTCACGTACATGGAGTGGCGTTGAGGCCGTTGCTGAGAGGAGAAAGGCGAGGTGTAGCCCAGGCCGTAATGATAAGACTCATGTGGAGAAGGCAGAGTGTGAGTTGAAGGCATCCCTGCTCCTCCTGGGTCTAAGAGCTCTGGAGCACCAGCATCCTCTGGAGAAGAGAGGACAGATTGGATTAAGTAAAATGAAGTCTATAAAAGGTGAGAAACAGTCCAAAACTCCAAAAACGTTACATTTCTAATCATATTTCAAAGATTAAAACAGCAAATCCACACATATTACTGGAACTGGAAACATTTAACCATGCCAGCATTACATGTGATCCAAGTTCTGATTTGTTCCACATCTGCCTCTATATTCACTGTACTAATAGTACAAACTGACGATGCACTAGGCACTAGTTACAATAGCCATATGATGCTTATATTATCTTATGCTGTTATATTATATTGTCTTGTGCTGGACAAATTTGACTCATCAGTATTGCCTGCTGGCGCACCTCTTTTTGACTTGTCAATGTATTTATTTTTTAATTTACAGGTAGATTGTGAACCGGTTGTATCCTGAATTTGCTTTGTTGAGACTTATCTTGCATAACGGTCTCGTCTGCCTGCTACTGAACGAGCTATCCCTGGAGAAAATTCAGTCACAATCAGAGGACAGTGAAGATGACCCTTGAATACAAATTTGACTCTTAAACCTACCTGGTGGTAGAGGTTTATGTCTGGATTTGTGTCTGGATGAGGAGTCCAGTGTGCTGCTCTCCATGCGGACATTGCCACTGCTACGAGAGGCGGGGCTGTGTCCGGATCGATCGCTGTGTCGGGCAGAGGGGCTGCCAGGCGGCCCTGGAGGAACTGAAGGAGCATTGAGGTCTAAACAGCTGGCAGGGAAAAAGCGGGCACTGGGTCCCACCCCTGCTGTTGTGTTGGAGTTTGGGTCATCTGGGTGGAGTCGACCATCGCTGAGGTTTCCTACAGATTTGGCATCACTCAGCGCGCTGTGGCTCTTGGACAGGCTGAGATAAGAGGCTGAACTCTTAGAAGAGGACGACATGGATCCATGGGCAGAGTCGGCCATACTGTGGGCATGTCGGCCATGTTGTTTCTCTGCTCCAGACTGCAGTGTGTTGGTCTTGCTTTCCAGGAAGGTGTGGCGGACGGCCTGCTGCTGCTGCTGCTGCTGCTGCTGAGAGCGAGAGGAGCTGGGTTTGCTGTGGCCGTACTTCGCCCCATGCCCCTGGTCCGACAGCTTTGGGGAAGGTCCCAAGCTGAAATCAAACTCTGTCTTGCCTTTGGCTTCTTTGGGACTGAGGAGGTGTGGCAGGTTGTTGTTAGCCAGGTCTTTGTTGGATGAGGCAGAGCGATTGAGGGTCTGGGACATGTACTGGCCCTTGGGGTGGAGTGTAGGACTTAAACTGGACGGGGCCGGTTTGTTACCATTGAGGAAACTCTCGTTGCCAAGGTGATGGAGGTCTCCGTGGCGAGGGAGGCTGGAACACTCTTTACTGTTGGAGCGACGGCTCGTGCTCTTACTGTGACTCCTGGAGGGGCAGAGGAAGGGACGGATAAGGGAGAGTTCGTACAGTATACTGTGATCAATCCATATCATTCAGCTCAAGTCCCAGGGTTCACTAAAAGGCATTCAAAATCACGACTCCAGATGGAAGCTGTGACAGAAAGTAAAAAATAAAGGAATGTAGTCTAACCTTGTAGGAACTGTGTTCTCCCCATGATGGTGTGTTTTCCTCTTGGAGGAGCGTGGTGGGTTGGGAGATGCAGGAGGAGGCCTCTCTCTCTCTGCCTGCCTCAGAGGCTGGAAGGCTGGATGGTTCAAACTCTGCTCGGTCAAAAAGCGCTCAGTGGGGTTTAGCAGCAACAGGTTCTGAAGGAAAAAGACATTCACATAGAGGGAACTTATTCCAGTGGCTTGTGTATCGAAATTTTATCTATATAAATATTAATAATTGGCAAAGAATAACATATAAGTGGATAGATTAGTTTGAGTTAGAGAGGGAGTTGGAGTACTGCTTGGTATTTTACCTTCATCAGATCCAACATCAAACCACTCAAGATGCCTTGGTACCTTCTCTCCAAAGTCTGAGGATGAGTAACTGAGGGAAACTGGCACACACACAAACACACACACACACACACACACACACACACACACACACACACACACACACACACACACACTGGATGAAATTCCTATCCAAACTGAACTTTTTTCTGCATTGAAAATTACTATTAGGATTTCCAACATACAGTAGATGTTTGTGCCAGTAAAAAGTAGCACACAGTTCAGATCACACAGAAATCAATCACTGGATCACACAAAAACACACACACACACACACACACACACACACAAAGACTAGTTCGGCCTTCTGGGACATTTTCTCTTGCTGCTAAACTGAACACCAACCACCTATCTCATGAGTCACAGCAATCCACTCAGTCATGGTGCTGGGAACACTGCCACGAGAGAGAGAGAGAGAAAGACAGAGAGAGATAGAGCGAGAGAAAGAGAGAGAGGAGACAGATCTGGAGAGGAGAGAGAAGGAAAGGAGGTAAAAACAGAGAGGAGGAGGAGGAGGAGAAAGAAGAAGACGAAGCAGAGAAAAAGAACACAAGCGACTGTAGAAAGGATAAAAGATAAAAGGTTTTCTACCCTGATTCCATGAAATCGAGGGTTATTGTAGAAGAGTTTCATCTGCTCTGCAGGGAGTGGACCCAAAACCTTCTGAATGGTGAAGAGCTGGAGATGAAAAGAAGCAGCGTCATAGTTAAACATATGACAATAGACTTAATTGTATTCGTTCACCTAACACGAACGCTGTGTGTAAAACTCTCCTTCAAAAATCTTTGTAATATAAATACGCATTTACAAAAATAGCTATAAAAATAATATGAGTATTTTACTTCAACGTACTTTGTCCTTTGGAAAAAGCAGTTAAAAAAACAATCTCACCTCAAGGTCAATTTAGCACATCGCATCTACATTTTTCCATGCAAACTCTATCTGCTGAAGAAGATCATATGACATGATCAACAGCAACAGAACAGCTACTGAAGGTGTTTATTTGTCAACTATATGGATATTGCTGTTGTCACTGTTAAAAAATCCTATAATTTGGTTCATTTTTAAATCTTTTAATCACTTTTAAGAGGTGACATTCTCCTCTACGTTGTGTGTCTTCCTTTCTTCAAACCTGCATTATTTAATTCTGTCTTGAGTTGGGGGCAGCGCAACAAACTGTAAAAACAACATACACGACATATTATCATCTTATGAATATGATATGGAGAACACGTTAGCAAACCATGGCTTATTTAAATGTCCAGCAGTCAACATCAACTTCATCGTTTATTTATCATTTGGAGTCACGCTCCTGGTCACCTGGTGGATGTGAGTCCAATATTCTCTCTCCTTTTAGTTGTTTTGGTCTGTTGTTGAGATACAGTGTACTTTATCAGGAAATGATAATAATGGAAATCAGGATGTCCCACCATATTCACCAATTCCATATTGTTTCCATAAATTTCACATTTCACAATTGGTGGAAATGTGAAGATGGGATACATAAATCCATAAACTCATGGTGGCATGGGGCTATGGCTGAAACTAATGATTATTTAAATTTATTGGTACATCCATTAAATAATTTTTAAATTAATCAATTCCTTGTGTTGAGGGTTTGATTTGGGGCTATAAATAAATACATTTGACTGTACTTTTTTATTCTATAAAATGTAAGAAAGTAGGGAAAATGATGATCACCACTGCAAGAGCCCAAAATGTCGTCTTCTGAGTGTTTATTTTGTCTGAACAACAAACATGCACATCTTTCTTGTCCAGGTGCTGAATCCAAAAAACTGTAACTGTGATTTTTTTTGCCTCACAGGGACTCACAACACTATTAAATGCTCCCTTTAGAAATTCTATCTACATAAAAAAAATTCATACCCAAATTGGCTCTTTGTCAGATACAGAAGAATCAAACCATTTATTCTGTCTGAGCAACTGTTAAAAAAAACCTTAAAAAAAGACTCACTTCATAAAGACATGATAAAGAAAAGCTGCAAGTTCTCGCAGAGGAGAAGCTACAAACAGTAGGACCTACAAATACGAAGTTTTTATTTGATAAATTATTATTAAATAATCAGCTACTTGTTCCATCACTGCTTCGGGCCCACCGACCTGATCAATCTCACTTTCCCCTGGAAACAAGGGCTGTCCGTCACTCAGCTCCCCGAGGATACACCCCACCGACCACATGTCCACTGCCTTTCCGTAGGGAGCTCTGAGACACATAGAAAGAGAGGGAGACTGAATATTATTTAAGTGAAAAACACCACATCAATGATGCCACGTTACCATCTTGTTAATTAGAAAGCAGGGTTGATAACAGTGATGAAAACGAGAACGAGGATAGGGGGTGAAAATAAATTCAGCGAAATAAAGAGATGATTAGGAGAATGATGGTGATGGGGTCAAGATTATTAGTGGTGTTGGTGCAGTAAAACCAAAAAACGGATGCAGTATTTCTGATGGAGATGCTCACAGGGAAGATGGTCATTTCTGAGGGAATGGAGCTGAGGAGTCTGGTGAGAAATGGCGAGAGATCTGGCAGCAGAGAAGCAGAGGAGCGGTGGTGTTGGAGGGAGAGAGTATTTGAGTGGGCGGCATTCAAACACTGTCTCAATAAATGTTCCAGGGCATTTACTAAATCAGGCTACAGCAGTGAGGCTAGATGACGTTCCGCTGTCTCCAAGCTAGAATGGACATTCAATGCAGCAAACGATTCAAACGCTGCATAAGAAACAAAAACAACTGTGAAACAGAAATCTGATCTCAGGATACAGTGTACACGATGGTTCACGTCTTAAGTCGTAAGTAGCAGGTGAATCATCGTCCCCCTTTTTTTGGGAAGAGAGTAACACCCGATTCCCAGTGATCTGAATTCAAACAATGAGGATGCAAATGAGAATTCAAATGAGGATGAAAAATGTGAATATGCAAATTACACAAAATAGTTTCTGGGACTCAACCTTGAGCACAAACACACATGCAAAAATAATCCAACTCTTGTATGAAATATCAGATGGGTGATATTAACCACAAAGGACAATACTTCATTTAACCTTTGTGTTTTGTTGACACTGACTTTACTTCATCATTGTTTGGTGTCCCACAGACCCCAATTCTGAATGTGTGATAATAAGAACTGCAAAATTACATTTTTTTCCTGAATATCTTAAATATCTTGTTGGTTTTGAACTGTTGCTCAGACAAAGCAAGACATTTAAAGAAGCCACCATGGACTGGAGGAAACTGTGAAACATATTTCACATTATCTTCAGATTTTTTTTATTGTCCAAATGATTATTGTGAAAACAGAGGATTCAATGTTCCTTTATAGCTTGAGCGGAATTAAAACCATACTGAATTATCTGAGAGTGCGTTGCCATGAAGCTGAAAAACACGGCTGTTTCTTTAGCTCTTGAAAGTTGATGTTTAAGAGACTCATAATTTCACAAGACAGTGACAATAAATCAGATATGGCTGGACATAGATGTGCCAGGTGTGTCGAATCCAGTTAAGGAAACTGGCCTCAACTGCTAATTTTGTACTGGTATCTACAGTATAAGTGGCCTATTTTAGTATGTCAAACAACATACACAATCTCATATATGGGATGCACTAGTCCACTATGCCAGATCAATATTAGCATCAATACTGACTGTTGAGTTAAGATTTTGGTGCCACATCAGTCCCTGGCCTCATGTTACCCTACATAAAAATGATTCTGGTGCGCTCTTTGCAGAGAGTTGAATTTGGGGAAACTAGAGCACTGGTATTGGACAGGTACTTCGTATATCCTAAACTGAGGTATTGGAAACAGCTTGAGGAGACGAAATGATGTATCGGTGTGTCCCTATCTGATGCTATCTTATACAAAAATGGTGCTCTGAGAAGAAAGGAAAGTAATACTGAGAATGATTTGCAACAGACAACAGGCAAAGCTTTCTCCTTGTTTCTCACTCAGTCTCCTACACACACACACACACACACACAAATACACACGCACGAACGCACGCACTCAGACTCACCCCAGCAGCAGCTCAGGTGAGCGGTACCACCTTGTGGCCACATACTCAGTGTAGTTGGCATCTGTTCCTTCAGACAGGTTACGAGCAAAACCTGAGCCAGAGTAACATGGAAATGAATCAATCACACAGACTTTGATACTGTATATCAGAAATCCAGTAGTCTGTGATAATATGCAGACACTCTACTGTCCTTCACATAGCAGTATAAATGGGTAATTAGTAAGAATAAAGTAAAAGCAACGCTCAAATTATTTGGACAGCTACAGTAACAACATGGTCATCATCCCATGTAACCAGACTCTAATTAGTTATGTCACTGCAGGCGGCCTGAGACTGTGCTTTAGATAACCGGTGTACAGAGAGTCCATTTTAAGCATGAAAAATCACAATAAACAGAATGCCAGCTCCAACAGTGAATAACAAACAAATCTCACCCCAGCTGACTCAGCAGGGTTGCATTAGCCAATTATGCAAAGCTAACTGACCATGTGATATTGCAAAGACCCATCCAAACGTAGAATATACACCTGGGAAACTGTAAAATGACAAAACTATGCTGTATCAGTACAATTTATTGGTATTTTACAGGGCAAACAGGTGCCTAACATTCCCCTGACTTTCTTGAAATATACCTTTGGCAGATAATTGTTAACAACCTTTTCATTTTATAGTCCTGTTTGGCTGCTTCCCAGTGGCATCTTTCTAATATGCAACTTACAAGGTGACAAATTAATGGTGTGATTTTTTCAAAATGAATTGAGCCCAAGAAACCAAACTGGCCAAAATGAAATCACAGATTTAACTGCTAAAATCACAGATAATTTGACAGCATCACAATGAATCTACACATACAGAAAAATGGTCTGGTAGGCAAATACCATGATTTTTACAAGCAACTACCTTTATTTGACAGAGGAAATGTGCAGGGACTGTATGGTTCCACTGCACTGCATATGTAACTCCCAACAACTCAGTGTGACAATATGGCTCCTGCAAAGAAAGACCAAAGACTCACCAAAGTCACAGAGTTTGAGAACATCCTCAGAGCTGATGAGGAGGTTCTCAGGTTTTATATCTGGAAGAGAGACACAGACAAAAGGCTGTAAACAACGTGTTTCATTTGTGTCACTATCCTACCATATCCCAGTTCACTGTTATGAAACATCACATAAAAGGACTTTCATTTGCTGCTTCTTTTTTTAAAATCTATATATCAGTCTATTAAAATATATTACAAACGACAAAGAACGAAAGAAAACACAAAAGAAAGACAAACACCATATGCATAGCAGTGCTGGTGTACCTCTTCTGCAAACATAATAGGTCCTTAACCATAGTGCACAAATTATGATATAGGCCTACAATTTTGACCGTATAAGGTGTAGACTTACACTATACCAACACTGGACTTCTACTAGACCATTCAGATCATAACTATAAATAGACATGGCTACACATGTTCTTACACTTATCAAATGTCATTGTCAAACACATGGATACAGTTAACAATACCATATCATGAATTGTTATTTATCAAACTGATTATGATGGAATATCAAACAATTCTTTTATAATTATCTAACACCTTATTTTTTACAGCCTTTTTAAATCTATGAATTGTACTACATATTTTGTCATAATACAAATGCCTTTATTTTTTATTGGCACAGGCCAATAATCAGGATTTTAGAAGTTACTTTTTTGTTTTTTAAGAAAAGAAACTAAACTAAAAATAATATTTTCTCTATATTATTTTCCAACATGATGGTCTTAATGCCTTGTCCATAGTGCCAAAGAAAAGAAAACATTGGGGAAATACTTTGATTATATTTGTTGGCTTACAGTTTGTGAATTACAATTCCATGTCAGATCTAAAAAATATTATAATCAACTAGAGCCTCATAATCGGAATGACCTAACAACTGTTGTTAAGACTAGACTAGACTAATACATTGTTGGTTTTAGACTTTTCATGCATTTGATGACGACAAGGAAAATGTTGAATATGACCATCATTATCCTTGAAGGCTTGCTTTGCCTTCGCTGTTGCTAGGCTAAAAAGCCAACGTTAGCATTAACAGCTGTTTACTTACCAGTGTTGCCAAGAGCCTCAACCATCGTTGCGTTTACAATACAAGAGGTTATAATAATAATAATAATAATATCATATATATATATATATATATATATAATAATAAGCCCTTAGAGAAGCGCGACTTCTTCAGAGCAAACGGAACTCCGCAGTGACGTAGTATCGGGGAAGGTGACGAGACTGGTCGAACGGCCGGCGCTCGTGAGTTAGCTAAGTTAACTGAGTTAATTAGCATGCTGACTTCGGTAGAAGAAAAGACCTAACTTCACTAGAAGAAATTAAGTAATAGAAATAAAAGAAGAACAAGAGTTAACATTGGCACAGTTTTCCACCGCTGGAGATAAGCTCTTGGCGAGTGAAGGAGCAAAGTTTGATGCCGAACTCGCAACGTTTCTTCAAGACTGGTAAGTAAACAGCTGCTAATGCTAATGTTGGCTATTTTATATTGTAACTCACTAAAACGTAGAAATTCCCAGACAAAATATTGGGGACATGACAATGGTGTCCTACATGACACCTATGAGCCTGTGTGAGTTATATATCTGCATTTACAGTAATTCCATTTACTGTTTATTATACATACAGATAAACTCCTCACCTCTGTGTACTATCTCATTCTTGTGACACCAGTTGATGGCTTTGATGAGCTGGTAGATGTAGCTGCGGACTTTATCAGGTGGTGCACCGTTGGGCAGTTCCTCTAACAGCTCCAGCATGTTCTGCAAACCAACACAAATCTCCCTGTAGAAAGGTAGCTTTAACTACTTGGAATACTTGGCATGGTGAATGTGTAATTTAAAACATGAATGGTGTTGATCTCTTGTCAAGTATTTCCTAGATAAGTCTTACATTGGGTATTCCTCTCCCTGGTTTTAGTGTGTTTTTTAACCCTGACAGGGGAGCGAGAGGGGACACCATGCTAAATGACTAGAGTACAGTATGAAAATAAAACCTGTCATGAAAAAAACACTTGGCTGGATACCCTGGCAACACAGTGGGAAATACCATTATTCACCAACAGCATAGTTCATATGTTGCCATGGTGACACTTGCTTAACTGAGCAGTCTTAACATCCTGAAACTTAGAGTAGAAACAGCAGAGTAGAGATATGTAATGTAAGAATTAATGTGTGTAAAGCATAGACACACAGTGAAATAATAGTGATAGTGTCACAGCAGAAACAGCAGAGTAGAGATATGTAATGTAAGAATTAATGTGTGTAAAGCATAGACACACAGTGAAATAATAGTGATAGTGTCATCAAGCTGACCCTCTCAACATATTCAAAGACAAGGTAGAGTTTCCCCCTCCTGCGAAAAGCCTCTTTCAGCTCCACGATGTTGTCCTGCTTCAGTGTCCGAAGCATCTTCAGCTCCCGAAGAGTTGTCTCCTTGACCTCCTCATTTTCTGCGTGGAAATGAAAGACACAGCAATGATACAGCTGTTTGGCTCTTCCTCTCTGTCCCTCCTATTCTCCCTCCCTCATGCTTTCACTCACCTTCGCTGTCTTTGAACTTCTTAATGGCCACCAGCTCATTGGTTTCCTGTGAAGACATGAGGACGTGAGTTATGTTATGACAAAAGAAAACAACTTATGGAGTTAAACAACAACTTTCTGAGACAGATAGGCAGACAGATAAAAAGATACATAGAACATTAAGAGTGGAGCAGAAGTAAGAAATAGAAAGCGTTTGTGGAACGAAAGGTGAAAAGGAGAAATAAGACAAGCGGTGAGGATATTTAAATTGATTTCCAGCCCACTCTTAACATTAAAAAAAAAAATTGTGTGCCCAAGTTGCTCACAGTGCCAACACAAGAGCAATGACAGTGAACACATTTCAATTATTTTACCACAGGGCACTTGCACACAAAAAACAGCACATCCTTTGCATAGTTAATAAGTATCAGAATGCCTGATTGACCTTGCAGAATTTTACAAGCCGGTCTGGTTGCAGATTTAAAGATTTAACATAGCTTTGTTTTGATGGCTGTGCTGTAGCTGGAATGCTACAGTTTAGACATCAAATATTGTGCAGTTTAACTGGAAAATAATAAAAGGGTAAGCCTTGTTTCTGATCATGTGCTGTAATCCTGCATACCATCCAGCCAAAGACCAATGGCTAAAGTTTATTTTTTTCTGAAATACCAGAGCACTTCAGTTCAAATTTGAAGTCAAGTCTGTTTGGCTCATTTCAGCGCTGACTGACCATGACCATTTGCATTTACCGGTGAGTTTTAGCAAGCTACACTAATAGGCTACAATCTGTTACCTGTGGTTAGGGCTGAACGATTAATCACATTTGTGATAATATCGGGGTATGATAAAATGTGATTTTCTAACCACAAAGGCTGCGATTACACTCTGGTCATGTGACATGCAAGCGAAAGTAGAGCAGTTGGCTAAAAGAGGGAGCAACAATTTGGCACGCTACAGTTTGACCTGTTGTACAATGGCTCAGGCCCGACAGAGCCTGGCACTGCGGAAACTTTAGTGTCAAAGAGGAGCAGTACGTTGGTTGTGTGGAACTATTTTGGCTTCAAAAAAGAAGATGTTGCACAGCGTCAGGTATTGTGCAGAACCTGCCTTGCTACTGTTGCTACATCACAGGGCAACAATACTAACCTGTATCAGCACTTAAAAAAACACCACAAAGCCATGTGCGATAGTTGCATGGCTAAAATGCCAACCACCAGTGTGTCAAGTAAGCCAAATACCACCGACAAGGATCATTGACTGAAATGTTTGAAAGCATAACTCCATATGAACATAATTCAAAATAGCACGGGGAAATTACTCAAGCAGTAACAGAGTTCATAGGGAAAGATATCATGCCTCTCATCACGGTGACCAAGCCTGGGTTTACGGCTTTGATAAATGCACTGGATAAGCGGTACAGCATGCCCTCCCACACATATTTTAGCCAGGTTGCCATACCGGAGCTATATAAAAAATGCAAGCTGAGAGTCACAGGGGAGCTGAAAACAGCAGAGTTTTTTGCTACTACAACTGCAATGTGGTCAAGCCCTACAGCGGAGCCCTATCAGAGTCTTATGGTGCATTTAATTAATGAAGACTTCAACCTCAAAGCTCGCTACCTTCAAACTGCCTACTTCTCAGACGACCACACAGGGGTAAACATTGCAGCCGGCCAAGGTGGGGGGTTTGCCAGTTGGGATCTCCAAGAAGGGAACCATGTCTGCATAACGACGGACAATTTTACATGCTTACAAGGCCATAAGTTAAACAAATCAGTCAATATACTACTGTGATTGAAGTAGTTAAATAAAAATAGGTCATTCATATCCATTCATGCATCTGATTTCATCATGACATATAGGCCTGGCCTACAGGAAAGAACATCTTATGTTTAATCTATTTAATATTCTGTTAGTCATAATATAGAATGATTTATTGCTTGTGTTTGTTGAATAAACAGAAGATAAGGAACTTAAACTAATCGCATATTAAATCGCGATCGCAATGTTGGTTAAAAAAACGCAATTAGATTATTTTTGTTACTTAAAACCAGAAATATGTCTTCTTATAGATATCACAAGCCCAATTAAAACATTGGATAAGGGTGAAATAGGGGTCCTTTAATACCATAATGCTGCCAGAATTACTTTATTGCTTTCCTCTGTGTTTAAGTCATGGATGTATGGTATAAGTTAGTGCTACATTAGCTACCATTTCTCACTGATATTTCAGTAAGTTTGTGAGCTAAAGCTGTCAGATGGTGTGTTATATAAAAAAATGCAACAGCATGGCAGTGTCACATACAAACATACTGTTTTCCTGCGAGTTGCAATGATTTCTAAATTATGAAAATGTACATATATTTACGTCAAGGATATCCTCAACAAAAAAAGAGGTCTTTTAAAGATGGAGACCAAGCAGAGCTGAAGCGTGTGCAGGGGGAACTCAAAGTCTGATTCAGAGAGGTAAAGGAGTCATACAGAAGGAAGCTGGAGCATAAGTTGCAAGACAACAACATGAGGCAGGTCTGGGCATGAAAACCATCAAAGGCAGCAAAAAGAAAAGCAGTAGTGCAGCAGATGCTTTGAGAGCAAATCAGTTCAACCACTTTTACAACACGGTTGACAGCCCAGGTACTGTAGCCTCAGTCTGCCCACTCAGCACCCACACACACCCCACCTCCACACTGCCCCTATCAGCTGCAGATATTCCATTCTGCCAGCAAGCCATCATGGACCATGCAACCCCCTCATCCCCACTATCACAACGAATATCAGGGGAGGAGAGCTGAAGAAACTGTGCCAGAAAGGAATGCTCAAGGCTTGTGCTGTCGAACTGGGGGAGCCCCTTTCAGCATGTTTTCAACATGAGGCTAGTTGCCCCGATGTCACTCCAGGTCCACTACACACTAGTGTTTGCTTACCAGGAGAAGGTGGGCATGGAAGATGGCCTTACTCTCACCTGGACAAGGAGAGTTGTGTTGTAAGAATCATGTTTTTTTTCTTTTTTCTTGTGCCTGTAACACCATCCAGACCCTCCTACTGAGAGACAAGCTGATGGAGATGATGGTAACATGGATCACAGACTACCTCACAGGGAGACCACAGTATGTCAGGCTGAAGGGCTCCTCATCTGACACTGTGGTCAGCTGCACTGCAGCACCACAGGGAACTGTGCTCTCCTCTGTCTTGATCAACCTTTTCACTGCTGACTTTTAGTAGAACTCTGAGCTATGCCACCTGCAGAAATACGTGAGATGATGCAAGTCAAACCATTTGCAGCTGAACAACATCAACATCTGCAACGAGATTCCATTGAGGGGGTCAGGACCTATAAGTACCTGGGTCTGCAGCTGGATGACAAACTGGGCTGGTCAGCGAACATGGACACCAGTGGCGATTGCTCTAAGACTGCAAGGGAAGCTCAGCTTCCCCTAAAATGTCAACAAAATAAGAGGTCAAATATGTAGTGTTGTGTGTACATTTCATTGACTAAATATGCGCTAGAACACGTTCATCTTTTGTTCAGAATCAGCTACTTATCACAGGTAACGGCCACGACTACTTCTCATACATCCCCGCAGCGCCACAGAGCTTTACACAGTGTAGACGCCGAGCGTCTACTGACTTTAATGGGGAAGCATAGAGTGGGTTGTTCCACTGCAGCGAAACTAGACGGTCATTGGATAAATGCTGGGCTTTGTCCCGCCCATCGGACGCTCAGAGTCTCTGGGGGTCTATTGGGCAGTGGGCTGGCCCGGACGCTCGGCTTCTGCGTGATGATTGGATGATCTGTCTGAGGCTGAGTCCCTTTTTGATTGACAGCGAAATGAGCGAATCAGCGATCTTGAAGTATAAGCATCCACCGGAGCATTTTTTCAAGTTTTTCATTCCGTTGTTCGGAGTTGATGTGGAGACGTTACTGATCCTCAGCGACTTTGTCTTTGTTAAAAAAGACTAGCGTTGTGTTTGGCGACTCTTTTCTGTCACTCTGCGAATTTACATATAAATAAACGGACACATTTTATGATGTAGGCCGAAAATGAGCTTCCCCTCCTTATAAGACCAGCAGCCACCACTGATGGACACTCTCTACAGGACTGTCTATATGTCCTGAGGAGGCTTGGGCCCTTCAACATCTGTAAGAAACTACAGCTGATGTTTTCTGTCTGTTGTCGCCAGTGTTCAGGCATTTGCACTGCTCTATATCTATCCATTACACGTATGCTTTCATAGAGACAGCTCTATTTCTCTGCACATTACATTACATTTGCATTTTGCACTACCTCTATGACTGGTAACACTGCAGTGCAGTTGATTTTTTCTATTTAATTATTTATGCCTATTTTTATTCTGTTCTTACCTTTTTAGGTTGTGCTTTAGTTTTTTTTTTTATTTCTATATATGGTGGGTAGTGGGTATGTGTCATGTAAGCTACTGCATACCTGAATTTCCCACAAGATGAATAAATCTATCTATTTGCTATCATGACATCGTTTGCCCACCTTGATTAGATGGGAAACCCGTGTACACAACATCAGAGCTGGACCTTGAGGCTTGAGTGGGTGAGGACAGTGATCCAGAGGGAATTATAGCATAAAGACCAGTCTCCATCTGTCCTCTGCTACTCTCATGTCCTTCTATTGTCCTTTTGTTTACGGAGAGTCAGAAAACAGAGTCAGCCTCAGTGTCAAGAAGAGGCCACACGACAAGGAGCCGCACGTCACCGCCAGTGCTTTCACTCACACAAGCCAATTGTTTGACTGCACACAATTTTTAAATACAAAGTTGTGTGTTTAGAGATTTTCACATGAGAGTCCAAGGAAATTAAACAACATGGATTTACAGCTGTAGCAGAACTTAATCTTGATAAGTTTTAGTTTCCAGTGAAGAATCTGAATAACAAACTAAGAGAATTACTGTAATTTACTGCAGGCAAAATAAAAAACACACATACCAGCACCTATACAGCACATGTGACAATTCAAGCTCCGTGGCAGCACCTTGCAATGTGCTGATGATGCTCGTGCTCATGTGTGGTGCTTCTGACCCCCACTGATTTACCTTTTGAGCCACTGTTAAGTCAGCACACCTAAAAATAGCGTCAGGCTTTCCAATTTTCTGCTGATGTCAAGAGCAGGTCCTGATTGTCACATTGCACAAAAGAATAAGGCTTGAATGTTTCACTTTTTCCCACAGAAGCATCAGCCATAGATGGCATAATAAATAGCAGAACACCATATACTGTGTCATAGAAATGTTGATGTTGCTGCAGTTTTTTAACACCCACTTATCTTTTAATATTAATTTATTACAGTAAATAGAGGCCATTATTATTATGCAAAATAGGAAAAGTAGGAATTATTTATAATTGGGCCTCATTAAAGGGGGCAGGTATAGGACCGAATGTTTTTCCTTAAGTGCCTCTTTTTTCCTCCATTTTTCTTGTATGTTTCTATGTAATGATGAATATAGTTGTGAATATGGTGAATAGTTTTCACTCTTTCTTATACTCATGGTCCTGTGCTTAACTCGTGCTCAGTTTCACTCTCAAAAACCCCTTTTTTGACTATTATGATTTTTCTGTTTCCTTCTGGCTCCTCAATTCTTTATTTGTTTCGCTTTTATTTTTTGTATTTTTGTTTTTCATTTTATCACGGTTTTTATGGTTATCTTTTTGTAGCCGTCTTTTGGAATACATGTGCATTCGTATGCATATGTGTGTATGTACAGTATGTATATGCACCTTAAGTATATGTACAAAACTTGCCTGCACAACAGATAAAATGCTAGATATATATTTAAATTGTGTCATAATTAGAGTATGAATTCTGGCCAAAAATGTATTTTGTCAGGTCACAGTGACCTTTGACCACCAAATGCTAATGAGTTCTTCATTGAGCCCAAGTAAATGTATGTGCCAGATGTAACGAAATTCACTGATATATCGCACAAGAACATGCGTTCACTATGACCTTGAACTTGACTTTTGCCCACTAAAAGTTCATCTTCGTCCAATTATATGGTCACCTTGAGGTCCTCAAGGTGGCCTTTAAATATCATATTCATGAAGCCAAAACCATGTTTTGAGAGATTACAGTGACCTTGACCTTTGACCAACAAAATTAACCAGTTCATCCTTTAGTCCAAGTGAATGTTTGTGCCAAATATGAAGAAATTCCCTTAAGACGTTACTGGGATTTCACGCTTACGAGAATGGAACGGACAAATGTACACATGTACGGATAGACAGATAGACAGACACCCTGAAAACATAAGAAACTCGGTACATGTCCAGTCTGGTCCATACTGGTTCTCTCAATTACACAACAGTGATCCAACTTACAGTACAACCAACTAATGGATTCTCTGTTGCAAACACACAGACACAATGAGGTTTCACTTGAATATCCAATGAAAGACCGCTATAGCTATCAAGTAAAGAGCACCACTGACATAAAGTAAACCTTTCGTAAAAAAAAACTATGATAGAAAATATTTGTTGAGGACCTTTAATCCATGACGTAAGCGAGACTAAGGCTCTGACCAAATCACTCCCTTGTTGACTAATTCACCACTCCCAATATAATAGCCTACTACACAATAGAAAGCAGTAAATTTAGCTTTCAGTGACAGCTGCAGCCTCAAAATGCTAAGAAGATATAGAATTTAACAATGCATCACAAAAATGAGACTTAAATTTCACTGATGAAAACTGGACTAAAATGTCTAAACCTAAAACTAAACCAAAATCAGGTGCCAAATTAACACTGTTGTCAACAGAAAATTCAAGAGAACAAGGAAGCATGAGGCACCAAGTCATAATTTGGAAGTGATGAGTCTTGCAAGAACAAATGTGACAGCGATAAAATGATATACATAGAAAGATGATTTTTTGCATCAATGGTGAAGTTTTTTGAACAATTTCCAGGGCCACTCACTTTTCCAGAAATTTTGCGATATCATTTACTATCAGTGTTAATTGATCTTGATACATAGTGATTTAAAATGGCATAAACCAGGATAAAGGACTTCATCCACATTGCCTGTTAGCTACCACACTAATGACCTTTTGCTCTTCAAATATGAAGTCAAGATTGAAGTTTGCATCTGAAACTGTGGCAAAACCACATTTAAAGCAGAAGCAATTGATCATTTTCATCGCTGATTAGTATCGTCTGTGAATTATTTTTTGAGAACCATGCGGTTGAAAATTAAAAAAAAAAAAAAAGGCTATCAAAAGCAACCAGAGCCCAAGGTGATGGCTTCAAATTACTTGCATTGCTTGATTAACAGTAAACACCACATTTGTATTCCATTTACAAAGACTTAATCAAACAAACGTGAATAAAATTAAACAAAGGTGAGAATCTTTAAACAGCAAATGATTAATGTTTTTACTCAACAAACTGCTCAAACAAATACTCAATTATCAAAGAGTCGCTAATGAATTTTCTGTTGATCAACTACTGGTAATTAATTAACAAGTCATGTCAGAACTACAATACTGCATAGAAATACTGTATAGGAACCAGGAAACACTGGCTAGCGTGTAGGTTGTGCTATTGTCACTCCTAAAACACAAATTCAAGATATCACATAAGCCTCCATACACACACCCACATACGCTAATACAACACTTGCATAAAGTGGCAGAACATTGCACAAGCGCTGGCACACATTCGCTTGACTAATTAAATGTTCCATCAAACACATACTGTACTGGAAAGTATACATAATTTATACAGGAACACACATTTAAATAGCATTTCATTTCTTTGTAGTACAGTCAGTCTCCACTGAATCATCTGGCTGGGTTTTATCCAGGTGCTTGGAGTCTCCAGTCTTATCTTCCTATGATTCCCTCAACGGTTTACAGGTCTGCTGTAGTCTCCTAACAGGGTGACCCATTTACCATCAACATAGTCTCCGTATTCAATACCTCCCCCTGCATCTCCTCCTCTCCATCACACACACACTCACATGTTACTTCTCTCTCTCTCTCTCCCTCTCTCCCTTTGCCACCCTTTTCTCTTTTGCCCTGCTTCCAGCTGAGAAAAGTAAAAATAACTGCTCTCTTGCAGCAAAGCTAAAAAGCCATGGTCTGAGTTTCTGGCTCTACATGTGAAAATGAATCCCCTATACTGTTATATAAGTGGGAAACGTGTCATGTGTCACTTCTTAGTAACGTCAAGCCAAGGAAAGGATACTTGAAATGTGTAAGCTTTGTGTTAAGATGGGAGCTTTGTTGTTGTCTCCAGCATGAAGACGTTATGAATTCAAATGTTCAAAGCTAAGTTATGGAGGCACTTGTTGACACAGTGTTTATGGTGGTATTTCTATGTGTCCCAATGGAACACTTTCAACACAGTGGGCTTGAAAGCCTCAATGCTTCAAAAGGCTTCATCAATCCATCGCTAATGGCTTTCACAGTCACCAGATCTCAACCCAACTGAGCACCAATGTGAGATCTTAGAAAGTGCTCTCTACTACCATCATCAAAACACCAAATGAGGTGATATCTTTTGGAAGAATGGTGTTCATTTCTCCAGTAGATTTGTAAATTCAATGCTAAGGCACACTGAAGCTGCTCTAGAGGCTCAAGGTGGAACAACACCTTACTAAGACACAACAGATAATGTGAGAATCACCTATTGTAATTTAAAGATAAATGCAGACCACTTTACCAGAATGCTTTAACCACATTAAAAGTTCTTTGGTTGGAGGTGTTTAATTAGAATAGTCCTTCACATATTTATTTTTGCTCTAGTTGGCAAACTCAAAAGAGAGCTGTTTATTTAACTTTACAGTAAAGTAAGGTCACGTAAGAGATCTGTCCAATTTGGAATATATTCAGATTTTTTTAAATCATATTTCATTTAGATGTGTCATATTTTTAAATGATTGAGTAGCCCTACAGCCTCTGCTTGCATCTTTCATGCAGTAGCTGAACAACATGACGTATCTCCTGGAGACAGAATAGAGGTCCTAATCAATAACTAGAAGATTCTGTCTCGCCTGCTCAGTCTTTCTCACTCGCTCGCTTTCTCTCTCACCAAAATAACCCATATTAGCTATTGCATACAAATAACAATCAGCAAGCCAAGTAAAGTGTTTAGACAGATTAGTCATCTGTGCAGGTAGCCATGGTTAGCTCTGCAAACAAGCACACATGAAGAGATTCTGACTCCCGTCTGTCCCAAATTATATTTCTGACAATAACACAGCAAGTAAAATGTGCATGCAATGGATATTTGTTCCTGTCTAAACTTGTGTTGATAGAGAAATGCAGCACATCACTGTTGCTAACAAAGACCTTAATCAGAGCACAGACACTTAAGTCTTCCCCACACAACAGGCAGAGGGAATGGGAAATGTGCCAGCCAATCTCCACATTCACTGTCTCATGCATTCTGTATTTTAACATGTCCAATAATGCAGATTGTGTTTTAGTTTAGCTTTTAACTGCTTCTGTTAGGCTACAGCTTCCTCCCTAACCATCATATGCTTACCATGTCATTTTGTTCATGGCTCCAGAATGCAAGCGTTTGCATATTTAGAATTTCACTCATTGTATATAATTTATGCCTCTTTTAAAATTTTCATGAAGTGTAGCTTTGAAAGAACATGCACAAATGGAACATACAGGAAAAGGGACCACAGGACAAACACCAAGCACTCAGAGTAATGAACAAATCTGTTTTAAATTTAGAAACGCAAACTCGTACTGGTTTAACCCCAGTTTAGTTTAATTTCCTCTTCATCTCTCACACAGTGTTGTTAGTATTAACCTACATTTGTTTGCTATTTAGCACAGGCTCTTTGAACTTCATTTTACATTTCATTTCCACATAAAATTGGGTACAATAAGGAAAACAATAATGTTGACCAAAAAATAAATAAGATTTTCTATTTTTTTATGTAAATCCTGTCAGAAACACATTAGAATAGCAGCAGCATTAAACATTTAAAAATGCCTTTCCATCCCTAACTGTACGCTCTCTTCTCTTCTTGATTATGCTGCGACTTTCACTCCTCCTACAGTAGTCCTCTCTCGCTCTGTGTGCAGAGTTAGGTGTTTTTCCACAAACGCATTATTTTATAAATGTACTGACAGAAGGAACAAAATTGTACTAAATATCAAACCAGAACATGTTGCTCTATCCACACAGATGAGTTGTTTTTTTTTATACTACAGAACAGTTCAATTAATGTAGTTCACTGTGGCTCAGTTTGATCAGTTCAGTAGCGTTAACGTGATTCCATGATTCATTAATGAGAATTCTATTCTATGTATATGTACAATCTATAGATGAGTGAAGATATAGAGTGTGGGTCTATCTGCAAAATAATACTCAAAGTTTTATTAATCTATTAAACTTTTTAATACAAAGTTAATCATTGTTAATAGGGTTGAACGATATGAAAAAAAAATCATATTGCGATTACTTTGGCAGATATTGTGATTGCATGATTTCAGTTGAAATGGAAATTTTTGCATTTCATTTTTACTGAAAAAATATGATAAAATATATGATAATGATGCAATTTTTTGTTGGGGTCTTGTACCAAACAATCATGTTCCTTTTAGCTCTGGAGAATATGATCTCTAGACTGGGGCATCTCTGTGCCACCACAATGATTTATGATGAGACACATTTCACCTTTATCAGAAATTTGCAGCACCGAGTTGCAAATCTTAATGTTGAACGTGTCATCAAAATGTTAATTGACAACTTATTTAATTTGCTCTTGCAATATAAAAAAAAATCGTTACTTTTAAAGTTCCAGGATGATTTACTTGCCTGACGCCAGGAACACACCGGCTGAGTTGCATGTGAGTGACGGCTGCTTTACTGACCTGCTGCGGCTCGCACGCATGTTCACACCGGCTGTGTGTCTGCTGCGTCGCTGCTATTGCCAGCTCTATCTTGCTACATAGAGTTTGCAGGTTTTTGGAATTTTGTATTTCTTTTCCTGATTTATGTCTGACAGAAAAATTCACTAAAATGCCACTGTCTCCACATACAGCTGCTAAAATGGTTAAAAAATATACTTATATTTTTTCATGTCTGTGACATATTCAGACACTATTCTTTTTTCCCATAGACAGTGTTGCTCTTTGCAAGTAATGGAATGAAGTTTGATGCTGAATGCAACGTTTTGTCTAGACTGGTAAGTAAAAAGCTTTTAATGCTAACGTTGGCAATGTAGCAATAACAAAACTTACACATAGCTCCTTTAAATCAATTCACTTTTAAATTGTTCATTTATGTGTGAAATTTGCAACTATGGTGTTGTGATTTGTTCTCATCTGTAACGATGAAGCATGTTGAATTCGTTCTGGTTCATCCTTCTGATCGGGCTCTTCTCCTGGGCTCTTTGTAGTGGAATGTCATTCGCGAATGATTTGTTCAAATCTTTAGGGTGAACAATCTGAATTAAGTCACTTCCTGTTCCCAATCTGTTCATTTTTCAGTTCAGTTGAGCTCTCAGTCAGTGGCGGGGAAACGTGTAGGGATACACTCGCTAAGTGAGCGAATTCAAATCATTGAATGTGATTGGTTCGCAGGGATACACTCACTCACTGAGGGACACTCGACTCAGTCAGTCAGTGAGTGAGAGTATTCCTCTACCTAGTTCAATTGATGCAAACGAAAGTGATTGTTCGTAGAGATACACTTACTCCCTCAGCGAGTGATTCAGGTAATTTCGTTTGCAGTCCAAGTCTAGGTATGTCCTTTGTTGATTCCGGCGGGAAATTACTTTGGCACAGCAGCAATAGAACAACACATCACAAAACGCCATGAGAAACAAGAAGCAATAGAACAAATTATGAGTGAGTGATAAATGCAGAACAAAAAAAATTGTGTCAGAACAAATATATATGAATGTCAACAAAACTATGAATAGCATTAAAAAGTATGAATTACAGCAATAAATATAAATAACAACTAAATATACATGTCAGCAGAATATGTGCATAGCTACAATTAGGATGAATAGCAGAGCAAAAAATGACAAAAACTGAAAAAATAATACCAATCCAGTACTAAATAACTGTTCGTAGTCCTCAGACAGGGCAAAACAAAACTTTTAATATACAGGCTTCTAGATCAAGTAGCCTACTGAACTTAATACAATTTTATATTAGGCGGTTCTGGCTGAAGATTATGTCAGCTCCTTTCACTGGGGCGAGGAGGAAATGGTGAGCCGGTGACTATCACTCACTGAAACTGTCTCAAGAGTGAGTGTGACAAATCAGGCCCAGCAAGTTCAAGAGTCATCAGTTAAAAAGACTTACAGGTCATTAATAACCGGCGTTCATCCCTAATATTCAGTGAGGAAACTTTTAAAACATTAAGAATTATAAAGGGAGTTTGCCGTGTTTGTCAAAACGACAGCACATCCGGTTCTGGAAGCCAGGGATCATGAGTCGGAGCTCTGGTCAAGCTCCGAAGTGAATTAATCTTTCAAACAAATCTATTTAATGAACTGATTCTAGTGATTTGGAATTTGTCAGACACAGAGTTGAAATTATTAAAACTGGTGGCCACTGATAAACTGAGTTATTTAGGATCTTGAGCCAAAAAGCCCCCTGATTTCTTACTTTTCTTTGATTAATCACTATTTCTGTGTGCCGTAAACGGTTTATTTTTGACCGCTGATATTCTAATTTACTTAATATATTTCATCAAGCAATATGAGGATTAATCAATTTCATATGTAAACTGTGTCATACCCAGTTCTATGATAAATTATGACAGAGACTGATTGTTGATGATGATGATGATGATGTTGATCACCTTTGCAGTAACTGCTGCTCTTAGTGAGATTAAACTCTTAGTTAACACCACTTTATTAATGAAGGCCTGAATACAGGTGCTAATAACAGCTGCAGTAATCTGTCCTTAACCCCATTCCTGTATGATCAAGGCAGGACATCAGATTGGTGTTGATGGAAAATGCCAAGATGAGCAAACTGAATATATCCAAAAATCTAAATGAAAAGAAAAATGGAAAACCCTACACCCAAAACAAACTGATCAGTGATGATTTGTTCAAATTCACAGTGTATAAGCTCAACCAGCCATGTCATGTTCTCTAGTACAGTGTGCTGGCCTGCATGCCCTGTTGCCCTGAAGACTCCTGCCGTTCTCTAGCTAATGGATAATGGATAGAACCAGAGAGCTGTATTGAACGAGTATGACACAAAACCATTTGAAGTAATGTGTGGAAAATCGTCAGAGGTGAGCCTGTTGGGTAACTTTACAACTACCTTACAGTAACATTAGAATGGCACTCTAGTTAAGCGGCGGAGGTAACGCAAATGGACAAAACAACATTAATTCAAAAACATATTTCAGGATTATGCTACATGGGTTGTGTTAGATATATTCTTGTTTTTCCAATCATTCAATTTTAGTCTGACAGCCCTACTTTGATATGACCATTATAGCTTATTGTGGTTAATTTCAGCAAACTTTATATAGCCCTGGCTATGTCTGTGTGACTGACTGTTTGCTCACTTTGACTCTACTTGTGCTACTGTTACACTAAGTTTTAGCATTTATAATTTATAATTTTTTTTTTCCACTTAGCAACTTCGAACACCACAGGTCGGGAACATTGCTTTGATCAATAAACACACTGCAGAGAAACAGCAAGTGAGTTCAGATACGGGATAAAGCAATACATGAGCTGGGAAACATGTAGTCACGTATGGAAAGCTCTGCTGGATGAGTCACACCAGCAGGCCTTGCTTTCATGCATACCAAGTACATTAATGGCATAAATTTAAATACTTTGTCGAAGAACTACCATTGGAACCCACATTATACATCAGTCTTCGTCAGTTAAAATTCAGATTCATGCATACAATGTGACGTACAGACGGGTGGTATATTTATGGAAAAACCAACATAAAGTGTTTTAATAAAGTGTTGGGCCTCCACGTGCTGCCAGAACAGCTTCAGTGTGCCTTGGTATTGATTCAACAAGTGTCTGAACTCTACTGGAGGGATGAACACCATTCATCCAAAACATATTTCCTGATTTGGTTTTTTGATGATTGTGGTGGAGAGTGATGTCTTACACATAGGTCCAAAATCTGCTATAGGTGTTCATTTGGGTTGAGATCTGATGAGACGCAAAGGTCATAGCATATGATTCACACCATTTTCATGCTCATTAAACCAGTCAGCGACCCTTTCTGCCTTGTGGATGGAGGCATTGTCATCCTGGAAGACCACTCCCATCAGGATAGAAATGATGCAGCATAGAATAGAGTTGATACAACTTTGTATTGATTAATTAGAGCATAGGTGGACAGCAAATTAACCCCAACAGCATAACAGAGCCACCGGATCCACTCAGTGTAGGGGTCAAGCATTCAGGTACATCACACATGCACTCGCCCACTTGTTGAGAATATGGTGAAGGATGACTCATCTGACCATATCACTTTTTTCCACATCTCTATAGACCAATGTCTATATGGTTTTTTGCACCACTGAACTCTCAAATCTGCATTCATATTTGTCATGAGGGGTTTATGCACCCCAACCCCTCTTTAACACAGTCTGATCACATCCTGCGCTGACATTCTCAGTCACCGAGGAAGAGTTGCTCTTTGGTTCTTCCTTACATATCCCACTAATGCACAAGAATCACAATCATCGGATTCCCTGTTGACCACAATTTCCGACCTCTTTTCCCAACATCTTTCCCATAGATCTAAACGTAGATGTCACTTTAGTCACTGTCCCTATTGAAACATGAGCCAGCTTCTGTGCCATTATGCCATTAATTCCAATGGCTTGTGCTGCACCATGACGGTTCGTTTCTGTGAAGAACACCTGCGCAGCCAATAGAAACGAGGCATCCAGCCAGGCAGGGAAAGTAAACAGAAAGTAGACTTGAACCTGTTACTGTGGAAACGGAGCTCCTTCACAAGCCTAAATTCCCCACAGCCTCTTCCTTGCTGCTCCCCTTCTTCTTATTATTAGCAGAGTGCTATCGCTTGCTTCTTAGCATGGGAAAAAATACAATATTTTTGTTGCTGGCAGTGATAGACTCTAAACAGGCGGGAGATTCCCTCTTCCTAGTGACGACGGTTGGAAAACTCCTCCTATATTTGCTCTGTCCTCCACAAATCCTCCAAGCAGTGTGCTGACCTGAGCAGCGCAAATCGCGTTCTGTCTGAAAGCCCCACAAATTGGCCACACTCTGATCCGGAACTACTGCACTGTGTATAACTACCTCATACAACCAGGTGACAAATAACCCAAACTAAAACTTTAATGTTGTATTTATCCCTCTTATTATGGTAGAAAGCTGCAAAACACCATTGCTGAAGCCATTCACCATCAATTAAAAAATGCTGGTGACAGTATGGAAGGAAACTGGTTGTATGATTTCTTTGTAGCAAATTTCTTTGTCATTGTATTTTTCTGAGGTATGAAGTGCTAAATCAACTAGAAGCTCAATCAGACCTTCGTTTTGTTTAATTGTCTGCATATTTACGATTCCATCCATTCCATCTCTCAATTAAAATACACCAGAACACAAAAACTTTGTATCACAATAATGCAAACCAGAATTATTTTCATAAAAATGACAGTCGGATCATCAGAAATGAGAAATGCTGTCTTACCTTGTGCCTGCACTTGAGCACCACTCCATATGCTCCTGGACAGGGAGAGATCAAGAGAAACAAACAAAAATATCAATAAAGTGAGCCTGAGATGTGTTGTTAACTTTCAACATCTTAATTATGTTTTGGCCTCCCAAACCTTAGACAAACATGGTCATAAAAAATAAGTGCAGTAGGTGAGAGCCACCAGAGAAACAGCAGTTAATAGGTGAGGGGGAGGCATATGTACTCTCCCACACACTCAATGCACACGTATACTTATACCTTTGATATCTAAAACCACACACACACACACACACACACACACACACACACACACACACACACACACACACACACACACACACAGTGTCCCTATAGCTTTCTGTCTTTGTTAAGCACGTCATGTTCTTAGTTGATCATCCATATTTCAGATCTCAGGTCTGTTTTTCAGGCTTGTTGGCCAGACAAGAGCATTGGTTGTGGTAAAAAAAAAAATTCCATATCTTTCCAAACTGCTTTTGTTGCCATTCAAATCACATATGCAACATACTAAGGTTAGCAAAAGGCTGCTAATCTTATACACTCTGTGTTCACTCCCTTTTGTGCCTGTTCCAGGTTAAACTGTTCATTCAACTGAGGAACAAGGCAAGAGCAAACAAATCGTCTCACATGTATAAAACCTGTCTCCACTGGCCTGTATCCTCCTTTTTTTCACCTAATGCATGATCTTACCAGGTTAGCCCTGCTACTGTAATATTGGCAACATTATAACAAGGTAATAATATGCATTATTCCCCACAATTGGTCAAAATCCGAGATGTTGTGCGTAAATAAGGAGTCATTGTTCCTTCCCCAGTTTTATCATGTTACTAATTTACAAATGAAAATCATTGTCAGGACCAAGCGGCAACCAAATAAAGTCAACAAAGTGCAGACAACTGCAGTTCCTAAAATGACCACTTGAGGCTGGCTCCAAAAGTGAGTAAATCTCCATAGACTCCCATGTTAAAATGTCCAACTTTACAGCAGAAATAGAGATGTTTACATAAAACAAATTTGGTTTCATAGCTAATTTTCCCTTCATGACAACTGTACAGAGGGTGAATTTTTATGTAACTCATCCATTTGAATTTTCATCCAGGCTTAAAGTTATGCATAATGGAGGCCATGCTGCTTTGAGTGACAGATGGCTGATGTATATGAAGAAATGTTACTCGTGACATTTCTATGGTTGAATAGAAATGGCAATAGCTCAGTTGAAATATTTACTTTGGATATAGCGGTCATGTTTGGAGGCTAGAATCCATCTGTTTTTCTTGCAGTGCATTTTAGCTGTAACTTTTTTGTTGTGCTGTGATTTAAAGGTTTTTACAACTTGTGTCTTCAGGAGAGCGGAGGTCACACCCTTTCTCCTCTGTTGTACTGGCATCTGTAACTAAATGGCTTTTACTTTGGAAGGTGTTTTCATTGTTTTCTATGAAAAGCTGAAACAAGATAAAACAACAATGTTTTTTTGATATGGACAGAAAACTGCAGGAATGTAATTCAGCTTTTCAGTGAGACTGATGAAACAAATGCTCTGTGATAAAACTTGCGCCGTGACAGTGTTGTGAAAAAGAATGAGCTATTTTAGACACTCAGGGGGCTTTTTCGTAAAGGTGATTTGCACCACGCAGATCACAAATGGCTGCAGCATTTTTCTATGCACGCAAATTGCAGATTAATTTGTGAGTCCTCCTGTGCAGAGCTCTCACATGCTTTTGCATGGGTTACAAGTATGTTTGTTTTGATTTTTGGAATGTGTCAAAACTATTGTGAGAGAAAATGACCCCACATTGCAAATTGCAGCCTGGCTGTTGTAAATTTGGTGAAATGGGCTCCAGAGTTCCAGAGGGAAACATGTTTACAGTATTTTCTCTATAGTTAGGGGAATGGCCGCAGTTGGAGCTTCGATGACTTGGATGGACATCCTTCTGGTTGAATTATAAGTCTAAACCTGAGCAACTGCATCAGAAATTATATTTATTAGATATTAAATATCTGTTTCTTTGATAATAACTTTGAGGTAGACTGTGTATATACAAAATGAAGACAGAAGTCAACTATCTTCAGCCTCAGCTCAACTAAGTGTGAGCTGAAGATAAATTGGTGGAAACTGGAAAATGCAGTCAGTGGTTTAAATCAGATAACTGTTTGGATTCTAGGTCAATTCTGAAGGAATTCAGCAACCATGATACAGTCTTTTGTTCCTATTTGCAGCAACAAAGTGTTCTGGGTTCGTTCTGAAGCTGACGGGTCTCCTCTTCATAGCACTGGTGGCTGCGGCTCACAAGAACTGAGGTATTTGGAGTCATTTGCCAAGTCAAACAGACAAAAACATAATTTCTTAATTTCTTATGGAGAAAAAAAATTGAAATAGTCAAAACCAGCAGCCATAACACAAATGTATATAAATCTTATCTATTTATAAGTAGAGAGCATTTTTTAGACAAGTGGAAAAAAAACAAGAAAAATTGTCTGGCTGCTACTTTAAATCCCCCATCATGCAACTGCAGTTCTTTGTGTATCTAACTTTTTGATTAATGTGTGCTGACAAGCACTGATGTAGATCACAGTTAGTGAGAATTATCAACAGTACAATAAACACTTGGTTGCTCTGTCTTCTCACATTAGAGTGAAGGCAGGGATGAATGTCAGTACAACTCACTGAAATCAGCCATAAACAATGCTGCTGACTGACTGAAGTAGAAGAAGAAATCATGGCTGCACGGTTTAATGTATGAAGGACCTTTGTGTAGAATATCTGAGAGTCATTTGCAGTTGGACTTAAATTTTTACCCTCATTTATTTCACTCTCAGTGAAATACAACACACACACAAACATGCAAACGTAACACAAACAAAAATGAGGCTGATGCTCATGACCTCATTTTAGATAGTTACTGTAAAGGTAAAGGTTGAAGGTTTCACTGTGAGGGGAATAATATTGTGGGGAAATACTGAATAATTTTATTTGTTTAACTTGTCATTGTCTTAAAAGTGAAAGTCTTAAGATATATATAGAGACTGAAAAATAGATATAGGCCTAACAAAAAGAAGAAACAAGTATCTACAGATATGAGTAGTTTCATATTTTCAGATAAATCATCCAAACTAAGTGATCAATCAGCAGGATGACATCATTTATCAGTGCCTTACTTAAGACTTATAAGACTTCACATTTGTTTTCTAACCTGCTACTGCTATGGACTCATGTTTGGTTAGTTTTAGGCAGAAATATTTGGTTACGTTTAGGGAAAGATTGTTGTCAGGATTAAAAGAAAACTGTATTGGCTGTTAGCCGAAGATGTGAAATGAGCAGCGGCGTTTCGTTTTAAAGTCACATGCGTGTACCTGTGCTTGGACAGCTCTCATGGTGAATTTACCACAGTGTGCATTTCCACGGCACTAATTCTTGTCCAACTACTTCTCTTTTTTTTTTTAAACACAAACACTGGTTTTAATTCAGTCTCTTCTTCTGTGTTGTTTTTCCAAGCATGGTTTAGTTACAGTCCGACACTTCCTGCAGATTAAAAGCCTCAGCAGGATGGGGATGGATCATGCCCTTTGAGCCGCTGGAAGGTTTTCAGTGTGAAACACCAATCCTGAAATTGTTGAATTTCACTGACAGTAATTTAACCATGGTTGAGAAAAATGCAAAAGGGAAGCAAGTGGAAATAGTAAGAGAATATAGTTTGTATTTCTGTTAGAGAAGCAGAGGCTGGTGAGTATTATATGGGAGCAGATCAGGGAGACTTGTTACTAAAATCTGATAGGATATACTTATAAAGCTGGGAAATGTAGGAGTAAATATCTGTCTTATACAAGCCTGTTTCAGAAAACAGCCTGTGTTTCTCTGCAGTTGCGGTAAATAAAAGCTCTGGAAACTACTTGAGAATATATGGTAAACAAATGCCTCTGTCATTTTCCATGTGAGGACAGTCTGGAAGGATTACATGCTAATCTATGACAAACTTCTCCAACCTCTCATGCTCACACACCCCATTCCAAACCTTCTGTACTGGACATGTTGGAGATACAAGACCTGACCACAGTGATGTGTGCATGACAACTGTACAATGTAAACTGAACCATAGGCTGGTAAAACACCCAGATTCAGACAAATATTATGACCTCAGTGGCCCTGATCACCAGGATCAGAACTGTAGGATAACAACTGTACGTACAAGCCTCGCGTTCTACAAACATGCACTGAAATCTTCTGTGTAAAACCACCCACCTTCTCCCACAATGCCAAGGACTTCAAACTTATTCATCACATCACCAAGGGTGGGGACTCCTCCAGCAGGTGAAATGTGCTGCTCGGGTTTTAGCGAGGAGACTCCTGCTTTGACCGACGGCTGATGGATAGAACTGTAGAGTCCAGGAGAAACGTGGCAAGCGTCTGACCACACCCCATCTTCACTCCTCTTCTCCTTCTCCTTCTTCTTCTTCAGCTTCTCTCTTCCTCACTCTACAGCTCTCTTCCAGCCTTGCGTTTTTTGTTTTGTGTGTTAAATGTCACTTTCTTTTATTTATGGATCTGACTCAAGTTGCTTCAGTTGTCTTCAAACTCCCTCTATTCCATGTCTTGAGGTTTCACGTTTCGTGTTTCTATCCAAACCTCCGCACAGCCGTACCTGGAAGATCAGAAACAAAATAGAAAGCAAGGAGTTAAAATATTCTGTCGAAGGGTCACTCCAAGGTCCAACTTCCCATCATTCCTTACACAGGCGGTAGCATGCTGGTGCTACTCCTGGAACAGATGGTGGCTAACTAGGACAAGTAGCCTAGATGTACAAGACGGCAGCATTTCCTTGAGGACACATTTAAATCATGGATGACTTAAGCCTGACTTCCACACACTCACCCTCCCTTCTGTTCCAATCAGCCCCACATTCAACCTGGAGGATGCTGCAAGGATGACGGTCAGAATACAGTCTATAATAACTGGCAGCAGTATTTAAGCCATGTCTGATTTACACAGATTTAACTTTGGTCCAGACTGGAATATCTCTGCAACAATTGGATGCCATAAAATTTTGACAGTCCTCAGAGGATCAATCTTACTGGTGATCCCCTGATTTTTTCCTCTAATGACAACGTTTTTGTTTTTTCACAACTATTTGATGGTTTTCCATGAAATTTGGTACAAACAGACATCCGTGTGGTCATCCCCTGAGATCAAAATGATGCATATTCTACATTTACACACACTTATTATTTTGTTTTAGGAAGAAAACAAACAAAAAAAGGCTCAGAACAATTATATCCAAAGGCTTAGATCTCCTCCTGTCTCACATCCAAAAACTGACCACGATTATTAAATGCCTCTTTTGTAATGTGAATGCTGTTGGAGTGGAACCATCAAAGCTTCTCACAATATCAGTCCAACTTCATTTGTATAACACTTGATTTATTCAGCAGTGCAAAAACACTTTAATGTTGATTTGGCTCATGTGCCTGTGTGGGCGTTTTCCTATGCAGTGTGCACTCCACACAGCGAAGTCTTTCCAGGGGAAGAGATAAGGTGGATGTTGAGGCCATCCATGGCTAGTCATTTAAGGATATGGTGCTGCCACTGGGGAGTGATTACACCCTTGATGTATCTTATCTGAATAAGCAAATAGACCCTAAAAACCTGCAACTGGAGAAAACCAGGATGCGTTATTTCCTATTCTGAAGGAAAAATGTTCCTGAAAAATGGATCCAGCAGAGAGTCTGTTTATTGATAAGCTGCTGCTTCTCCTTGCAGCCATCAGACAGACAGCTGCTAAATGGAAACAAGGTGCGAAAAGCACCGTGAAAAGTCCTCAAAATATTGATAGGATGGAGTGAAACATTCATCCAGCAACAAACGCCTGTTGGTGTCTGCATGCACAGAAAGCCACGGGAATGAGTGAGTTTGGGAGTGTGAATTTAATAGGCAGGTGCGTGCGTCCGCGTGCACGAGTGTATGTGTGTGCGCGTGTACATGAGGTGAGAGAAAGAGAGAGAGAAAGAGAGAGAGGGTAGTAATGCTGCTCTCTCTGCATCGAAACTGCGTCTCTCTCATCGCTGCGTTGCGGAGCACACCACCATTCCATCGCTGTCCACGCGTTTCTCAGCCTACACAGCAACCAGTGCATACATTATAACGTAGTTCACGGACCATGTTCACGACAGTGTTGCACAACAACATCCACAAATAGCGTTTACCCATAAACCCACATTTAGACATAATTTCACGCACGCGAAAAACATAAAAGATAAAAGAAAAAAAAAATCCATCGTAGCCCTTCAACCATTAAACCAACGAACCGCTTGTTACCTGCAGATGTGATGTGTCGCCTGTGTGAGGTGAGAACGGTCAATCTGTGAAGCACAGAGCACCATGCCCATGAAAATGATGATGTGGGAAGACGAAGAAACATCATGTGGAGTGACAGAGGAGGGGAGGCCTGCGCGTCGTGACACGATCAAATATCCTACTCACTTATTCTCCGGATGGATATGAGACCAAATCCGCAGGCATAACGCCGATGAGGGGTATCCATGTACCGTCAACAGTTCTTCAGAGGCTCCGTGTTCGTAGCCTCAGCATCAGCTGCTTATAGCAGCAAAATCGTCATTCTTCTGAGCGACGCTGCGGACAGCCAATAGGAGCGCGGACGTCGGCGCGTTCCGGCAGTGGTTTTTATATCCACTGTGAGGTGCGATGAAATAAAACTTGGATGGAAAAGGAATCCAGCTCGTAATTTGTTAAATCTTAAACATGCCGGGTATCAATCTTCCTCCAATAACACACAGACTTTACACTGTCAGTTCCTGATAGTGTTGTGTGTCCCCCCCCACCACCACCACCTTTAGTGATGTGTCCCTGATTAAAAAATCTTCCTACAGCTTGTCTTCACTCTCTGCCACCTACACCTCCCCTTCATGACTTCATTAATTGGCGAAATCAGTGTGAATTCACTGGATTTTCAGACACTAGGTCTTTTTCATAATGAGAAGGTGTTTTTTTTTTTTTAATTTATTTTAATTTTGTAAATGAAATGCTGCAGCCACAGCCTTCTCCCAGAGGCCATGTGTGCTGTGTTTGACCTCCACACCATCCTTTTGGCTCTTTGTTCTCACTGCAACAACATTATCATACAGTTGTCAAGAAAATAAGAAAATAAAAAATGCCATTACAATGATTATGTTAAACTGCTTTAACCTCTGACAAGAATGTTTCATGTATTCAGATGAACTAATACTTTATTTTCACTGTCCAACCGCCAGTGATGGAGGACCATTTCTAAAGTAAAGTAAATAAATACTCCATTACAACTACAGGCTAAAGGTCCAATATTACTACTGTATGTAGCCTATGAACCTACATAACTAACAGAACAATGTGCTTTTCAAAATAAAAATAGCCTTTTCAAAAGGGCCCTTTTCATAATGTTATTAACTGGATACTGGATTGCTGCATATAAGAATCTTTTTTATTGATGTAGCTGACGTGACATGTAAATAATATAAGTACTTTATAAAGTGTTGGATAGAATAAGCTTCAACAATGCATCATAATTTCTTAGATGATCATTTATTGTTTTGAAATGTTAACTATTTCCAAAGTGGCATTTGTGATGCGACAGTGTAGCCTAACTCACCAGTACGTGTTACTCTACGGCCAGAGTCCTTGTCAAAGAAGAAAAAACGTTCTCAACTAAATTTGATGCCAAATTTTTTATTTATAAAATACTGTTGGAAGAGGTTCTCATGTATGTGGAGTTATTGAGCAATCCACTCAGAACATTTCCTGATCATTCAATGGTTATCTTTTAATAATAATCAGCAGTAACTAAATACATTTAGTCAAGTTCTGTACTTCAGACAAATTTCAAATTTCTAATATTCTACTTGATACTTTTACTTCATTACATTTCAGAGGGAAACACTGCACTCTTCACTCCTCTATATTACACTACCGGTCACTTCAGACACAAAACATATTATAAGTTTAAAATAAAATAGGACTGACTTTACTGATGCCAGAGAACTTAAGTTTATTCATTTAGTTAGTTTATTTGACAGAGACAGGGCACACTGATCAAACTGTGACTGAGGAAAAGTTTAAAAGGCTTTTATCTGTCCTCCCTGTTTAGAGGTTTAAAAGCCCTAAAAGTAAAGTAAACCAACATTTCTTACAAAATTCATAAACAGCAGATTATAAATGTACACAAAATAGTACAATATACATCCACCAACAAACACATGGTTACAATCCATAAAGGTAATGAGATATGATGCACCTTTACAGATCAAACTATGCAATGGGCTACATTTATATGCATCAATATAATAATCACTCTAAGAAGCACCATATATAAATGATGAGTAGGCTACAATTTGCTGATAATACTTCTTACTTAGGTAAAAGCTTTAATGTAGCACAATATTTATACACTATTTGTACTTTTATGGGTCAAAATTATGTTATATTTAATTATAATTATTTACTAATATTGTTTTTCTTAATTGTGCTGGTTCATCGTAATATTACAACGGTCTGTTTATTTCATGTTATTCTTTAGTGTATGTTGTAATATTGTGTCCCCCCCCCCCTCATGCATCTGACCGGCCAGACCCTGCAGGTTTATGTCATCTGTGTCTTTCTCATCACCTTCTCCTGCAAAACAGGAAGCTACAACCTAAATGTTCGTTGTTTTCGTTTCCACATGACATATAGTTTATTATCAAACACCGACACGAAACAATATCGGTCTCAATAAGACGACTAATCAATTATCTTCTCCTTCTGTCTCTGCTTTTTTTTTTTTTTTCTTCTTTTTTTTTTTTTTTTTTTTAACCTCCAGTGGAAAAATATGAATTACAGCACTGCGTGGTGGACATGCGCGGAGCTGCAGCGAATATGGCGGCTTGCATCTGATAGAAAGTGAGGAATCTCCCATCAAAATACCCTGTTCACACGGTTGGTACGGCTCATGTCTCATTATTACTCTCATGTGCTGCGAAAGACAAGGTTTCTCGCTCGTTTGTTTTCCGGGCTGCAGTCACAGGCTGACTAGCTTTTCCTGCCATTTGTCCATGCAGTGATAGATAGCAGAGCGTGTTTATACTGTAGTCTGTGCAGCCCGAGAGCTCGGTGCGTACAGTAGCTACATTGAACTCTGCAGATTTGCCTTTGCTTTCTGTTTACCGGATTCCTGCAGAGGATTTCACTGCAACTAAGAAACGGTTTGGCGCGAGCCCGCAGCCTCGTAGCATCGCCCCGTTGTTGTAATGTAACGTTAGCAGTGTTTAGCCTGTATAATGAGCCCTGTCCCGCCCACTAAATGTGACCATAACCCAAATGAAAATGCGTCACAGACTTTTCTTCACATTTCATTTCTATCTTGTGCTCATTTAGTCTCTCTCTCATCCCAATCTGGACTCTACAAATGAAACAGGGGGGGAGAAAAACACTGTCATTGATCAGCCGTACGTGCTACCTGCTTCCACTGAGCTTTAATGTATCACATCTTCAGTGATGTTATCAAGAAAAATACTGATGAAAGAACAGCCTAAGTTACCATCCTGGAGGTGACGCCCTGCAGCGGCTCACACCCCTCAGCCTCTCAGCAACAGTAATGTGATCCTCAGCCTCCTGTCTCCAAACTGTCCTGCCTGACAGAGGAAACAGCAGGCGAGGCTGAGGAGACAGTTTCCAGTCTGGATTTGCATTTTGATCTCACTATTGTCACGGTTTTTTCTTTTTTTTTTTTTTTAAAGAAAAAAGGAAACTTCCCCCTGTAGTCAACAGAAAGATGTGTTGATTTAAACCTACAATAACTTTGTCAACTTCTTTTTAAAGACTTGATTATTTAAATTAATTGCAAAAAAGATTAGTTGATGGATCAGTCTACGCTTAATATTGTGACAATCAGACAGTTGTTATATAAGATATTAACATTTGTTGGCTCAAGCTTCTAAAATGTGGGAATTTGCTGCTTTTTCTCTGTTTTATGCTTCTGTAAATGCTTTTGTCAAATATTACCTGGCTGCAGGTTCTCGGGTGTAGAGCTGCAACTAGTGATTGTTTTCGTTATTGATGAATATGCCAATCATTTTCTGGATTAATAGATGAATGATTTTGTCAATATAATGTCTTTACAATCAGGACATATTAAAACAGCTCAAAGATATTCAGTTTACAGCCACATAAAACAAAGAAAAGCAGCAAATCCTCACACTGGGTAGACAAGAAGCAGCAAATAGTGTTTGTAGCGGTTTGGATTCAAATTTAACATAATTTTTCGTTGTAGCAGGTCGACTCGTCAGTTAATCGACCAGTTGTTTCCTAGATTTGTTGGTTTTTTTTTTGTTTTTTTTGTCTGTAAACTGAACATCTTCAGGTCTTGATCTCGTTGGTCGCACTAAACAAGCGATGAAGATGTCACTTTGTCCTATATAGAAAATTGTGATGGGCATTTTCACAATTTTCTGACATTTCATTTACCAAACAATGCATCAGTTAATCAAGCAAATTATCGTCAGACTGAACAATGATGAAAATAGTAAACAGTTGCAACTCTTATTGAAGTTTGAAGAGGCAAAAATCAGTTAATAGCCTTTTATGGAAAGATAAGTGACATTTGTTTTTACTGGCTGCCCCCTGGTCCAAAAACAAAGTAACCTTTATTTTGGCTTGTGTTGATATTTTGATACTTTTTTTTTGACTCCATTACCATAAATAATTCTCAGTGAAGTTAAGGCCCTTTTTTATTTCTTTTCCTACCTGCACAAAAATATCCACTATCACTGTATATGCACATGTCCTGTGGATAATAATAATGGAAACATCATCTTTTCATTTACAAAATAAGATATTTGTGTTAGATTCTGTAAACATGTAAAAAAAAAAAAAAAAAAAAATATGCATATGTGATCAGTTAGTTTTTAAACAATGAGTTGATTTATGGAAAACTGATCAACAGAAAATGAATCATCAGTGATAATTGGTTATCATTTAAGTTATTTATCAAGCAAAAATGCCAAACATACTGGTTCCAGCTTTCTAAATGTGAGGATTTGCTGCTTTTCTCTGTTTTATTTCATTATTAATTGAATATTTTTGGAATTTTGGACTGATGGCCGGACAAGTTAAGCAATATGAAGCAAACACCTTTGGAAGATGTGTTCCAAAGGTGACTTATAGACATTATTAATTAACTAATTGTAGAAGTATTTGACTGATTATAGATTTAGTAATGAAACAAATCATTAATTACAGCCCTGGTGTCAATGGAAAATGCTTCTCAGATACTTTATACTTATACTGTGTGAAGTAAAACAATGAAATAACAGTTTTTGTGTGAGCATCAAATATCCATATAAAGTAAAATATTTAAAAATGCAACCTAAATATATGCACTAAAGTATTGTTTTTATTATTATAACAAAAATCTATTTGCGTTAACTATAAAGTGAGGGAAAAAAATAGTATCACCAACACTTCGACGGCTCATCAAACAAAAGTTACGACCAGGTCTCGGGTCATTTTTCAGACCCCCTCACTGTTCAGGTTTGTAAACGTTACACTAATCCCAGATCAGTGGCAGCCTAAGTGGAAATGGAGGTCGTAAAAATTAAGTGCTTCCTGGTTTACTGCGCGGTTTTGTCTGACCCTCTTGAGTGAGGCAGACAGACCAGTGCAAACATTGAACCAGTCTGAAGCTGAGCGAGGAGCAGAGCTGGAATCCTTTTCATGTCAGCCAGCAGATGTCCCACATCCACACGTCTTAATGGCTTTTTATGGCAGCTTGGAATCTTTATGGCTCCTTTTGACTCAATGGGATTCGCTGCAGAGACAGAGGGTTCCTCAGAGGGAGGGACAGCCACAATACATTGCAGATGCTAAAATTTTAAATCCCAAGGAGAGGAGACATTGTCTGGCCTCTGGAGTGATTTTAACCTTTGAATTTCTGGATTTCATTTGGAATATATCGCTTTTTTTTGATGCTCCGCTACCTTGGATCATACCTCTGCTTCATTTTGAGCCTTCGCTATGTACGGACTTTGTAGGCAGGGGGACTGCGCTGAGAGTTTTGGTGAACCTGATCTGGATTTCTGGGGCAGACTTTCAGCATAAACAGTTTGGTAACAGTTTTATTTTATGAATTATTCTTGCAGTACATCAGAAGTAGGTGTTACTAGTGTGGCAAAGCTGTTAACTGAAACATTTTGACCTGAGGAGTTCATGTGGACGTCACATACCATTTGTAGGACACTTTTTCCCCTTTCATCAGCATGAGTGTGCACGTTGTCAGTGTTTATGCTGTATCATACTTATATTGCTCAATTAATACGATTAGATGTTGTTATTGGGCTCTAAAGTATCCTTTTTATAATGGCTGTCCTTTTTGATGTATAAAGTTTCAGTAAATTATAGAATATGAGTTTATATCCCAGTTGTGAGTAACGGATGAGATGTTGTAGGATTATGGTAATCCAATCAGTAAAATATTTATAACTATCACTTTTGGCAGTTACAGAATGAAACCTGAAGCAAACACACTGAGGCAAAACAGTATTGTAGTATAATATCAGTATATTCAAATGGAAGATTTGCTTTGATTATGAGATTATGAATGTAGGTATCTTAAAGAATGATATTATTCTGTTTTTATTATTGTCAGCAAAGTCTTTGAAAAGGCCTTAACTGCAGTATGTTAGTCTGTCTCACATTGCTTTCCAACTGTCCTACCCAGTCTGCAGTACTGTTCCCTGGAGCTCCTTCATTCCTCCTGCAGACAAAAATCACTTCAAATGTGTTACAAATATTTTGCTTAATTTCTAAAAAGGATGAAGTAGCTTTCTAAAAGAGCTCAGCTCTGTAGGTTTCAGCAAACGTTACTCAAACAGGAGTAAATAGTGCGTTTGTTGGGGACTATATTTTTAGCCCAGAGTCAAAACAAACTACAGCACAAGTGTTCATGGTAATGTGTTCCTTCATTACAATAGAGCAGCTCACTGTGTTTTTAATAGTGCAGAGGAATAGATTATTCCAGGCTTTGGCCTCACAGACAGGATTTGTTGGCTCAATCAGCTCATTGTTGATGTATTTGGGTTTTCATTGGATTTGTTGACGGTACGAAAAATATCACCAACCCTTAAAATAAAATAAAAGGAAATAGAATACAGATATATTATAAAATGACCACTGTTCAAGTTTGTATAGCACGTTTTAACAGCACGGCAAAGTGCTTAACATAGGACATTAGGAAACAACAAAGGCATTAACACAACATATGAAACAAACACAACTCATTTATACAGGATTTGAAATAGTCAAATAAAATAGGTCACGAGAATGAGAACGTACATTAGAGTCGGCCTGTGTATTCTGGTATTTTTGAATATTCTGGATGAAGCTTTTGTTCTGTATCTGTCTCTTCTGCAGTGTTTGTGTAGGTAACGGTCTGTCTGACTTCACCTCCTCTGCAGCAGCACGTTGAAGTTTGGTCATCATGGGCCGAACACCACACAGAGGTAGGCCTTCACAATGAGCTTTTTGCTGCTTGTCCTGTTGGACTTAGATTGATTTGCAAATGTATTAACAGACTGAAAAACCAATTTGGAAAAAAAACGCTCAGAATGCTCCCAGACTTCTCCTTTTTGGTGTTTGCTATGCTTGACGTTTATTTTGCTTCTACTCAGAAGTATTACAGACGCAGGTTTTATGCCTTCATTCTCACAGTAATTACAGTGTGCGTGTTTGAAGCTCCCAGGCTGATGAGCGGTTCAATCACCGTTTTGATTTCAGATCAAAAAGAGGAGAAGAAGGAGAGACGGAGCAGCATCACAGCGGGCTCTGCCCTCGACAAATCTAATGGTTGGCAATTCTGAGTTCTGGCTTATTCCTTTTCATTGCTGATCCTTTCATTATAGTCTGATACAAAACTTTTTGAGTTAATAGCTTCTTTTTTCAGTCAGCTGGTTCTGTGTCAATGCTTTCATTAACAGTGATCAGCTTTTCTGTAAATTCTTGAATGGGTTAACAAAAAGCACTTTTCTTATAAATCTCCATAAACTGTGCAGATTTAGCATCTGTAGCATAAACAAACATATAATGAGCAGCTCTTTTTTTGTAAAATGATGAAACTCTGGTTACTGCTTTGTGGCTTAATTTCTTCATAAAAAGTGTTTTTATAAGCAACAAAATGTTTTGTAAACTGTGTTTTGGTTAACTCATTGCAGTACATTTTAGAACTTGTAGTAAATGGTTGTCTCTACTGTGCTCTCTCTCTCTCTCTCTCTCTCTCTCTCTCTCTCTCTCTCTCTCATTTTACTGTAACAATTCTTCAGTAATCTGTAGCTTAACCCTGTTTGCTTCTGTTGTTTCTGCCGCTAGAGCCGTTCAGCTGGGAAGATTACCTGAGAGAAACTTCCTCCATTGCAGCGTCGCCTACCTGCTTCAAACAGGTAGCTGATCATTGACATGCATTTTTAAGGCTCCATATCATTTATTTCCTTTGTATTGTTTCCTTAGATGCAAGTTGTTAAATGCAGTCTGCCGTGGCATATGACAAGCCTGTTCATTTTGATGTTGTGTAAATAGGTGTTGCTTAGTTGAAGGTGCTGTTCAAAGGATATGTGTGGTGTTATTCTATGTTTTTCTTATTGTGAGCAAAGACCAAAACCAACAATAAATGGATTCATCTAAAAATGTTGTCTGTGCAGCCAAAGCTGGAGATATCTTAGTCTCTTATTGTCCAAAAAATATTTAAAAAGTGACATTTTCCTTCATTATAATGAACATGGGCATGGAAGTGTATTTTAAAATAAGATACAATAAACAGGTTCTGTTGGTCTATGGCTGGAAATTCATTCAGTCAATTTTAAAGATTTACGTGTGCAGAAGGAACAAATGGGCTGAGTACCACAGACACACAAGCACTGAGAAAAGCACTAATATATGGCTGGTTTTGGTCTGTTTGTGGGATTTGTTTAGAAAGAATTACCAGCCTTATCCTTTATTTACTGTAAATTAGAATTAGAAGTCCCAGTGTGCATAGTAAACTAACCTGTCAGATTATAACAATCCTTCTCACTGGGAAAACTGATAAGTGATCTGACACGGTGAAGACCATGTCCAGTGTTTTTACTGTGGTGTTTTTAATTGAGCAACTCAAATGAAATCCCAATTTAACAATGTCTCCTTCGATATTTGATCATACTGGTATTTAAGTAGAGTAAAATTTCTTCACAATACAAACTGCGTCACAGTGAACGATGGTCTTTGTGTCCCTCTACAGTCCAGAATCCCCCCCTCCAACGACTTCAAAGCAGGTATGAAACTTGAAGCACGGGACCCTCGCAACTCTAACTCAGTGTGCATTGCAACGGTGATGGGCATGATGGGTACTCGTCTACGCCTGCGTCTGGATGGTAGCGACAACACAAACGACTTCTGGCGGCTGGTCGACTCGTCGGACATCCAGCCAATAGGAACCTGCGAGAGGAACGGAGACATGCTGCAGCCACCACTGGGTGAGCGTCTTTCAACTGGTCACTGGCCAACGCTGAGACATTCATGTTTTTTCATCTGACTTTTTCAATTCAGAGTTTGTTTGAGAAGTGGAACATTTGAATAATTACAGTTCTCAAACAAAAGTCTTAATCATTGTATGATAAATGCACTGGTTTTAAATTTTGTCTGACTTTCTCTGGTGCTTTCACCATGTCAGGTTACATTAAAACTTGCAGGAGAAAAGCGGCTGCAGTTTCTCTCCTGCGGTTGCACCAACTGTGAACCAAATCTGTGACGACAGAACGTGATTGGCTGATTGGCTTAAAGCTTCACTGACACACATGACGTGTGATGTGTTTTTCCATCCCATTTGTGTTAAGATCGTCTGATCCGTTATCTCCTATGGTTCTCTCTCACAAAGGAGATGCAATTTATTTGATTTCCTCCTTCTTCACAGCTTATCTTTTACATGAGGGCACCGAACACTATAGTTTTCATTTCCAGCAAGAAAGCTGTAAAAACAGTGAAGCTCAGGAGTTTATCATAAAGCCCTTATAGGTCATATTTCTATCCTTCAGATTTCTTTTCTTTTCACTCCCCTGTTAATATGGTGGCCCTTGTTTTTTTCATAGTATTCTCAAGTGTATGGTTCAATTAAAGCAGAAAGAGATAAAAATCTGGTCTCTGAAAGTGTTGCTCTATAGCAGGTATTAAATGTGTGATTTTTCTCACATACACCTTAACCCAACGCCATTGATGTTTTCATAAAACATTACTTAGATTCAATTTCACGAGTTTCAGAAGACTAATATAAACGTGTGTCTGGCCTGAAAATGTTTTGGAACAACATAACAGTGTGTATAGGTTTTGCAGAACAGTCAGAAATATTGAGGGTCAGTTTTAGATAAAAAAAAAAAGAAAAGCAGAACAGCTGCGCAGTGCTCTTGTGACACAAGTGTACAATGTGTTTGCATTTTGCTTATTGATGATACAATTTTGCAATAGAACAGGTGTTCTGTGTTTCTCTATTAGTCCACACTTTCTACTTCCCGTAGCGGGAAGTAGAAAGTGTGGACTAATAGATATATATACATACATATTTATATGCCCAAAACTGACTATTGTGAACTCACTGCTGCTACGGGAAGTAGAAAGTGTCCGACTTGGTGGCAGTCTTTTTATACCCCGGCATCTATAGTAGAAAAAGCACAGGTGTCATTCAGCCATCATTGATTTTAATATTTACACCTGTGTTTTTCCTACTGTGACGTATCAAAGTTTCTTCTGTTGAAAAGTTTTACACATGGACTTTGTTGGCATGGCTACTGTATACTCGATTTAAACTGGAGTAGAGATCTGATCAGCCTGTTTAGATGTAGCTGTAACTAGTGTTAAGTAGAGATTAGTGAGATTCTAATTATGTAATGGTGAATGTATTTAATATTAATGTGTACAAATTTATAGTTGTTGTACAAATGGAATACCTGACAAATACCCAACAAGTCAAAGTGCTTCATCACAATGATGGAAAAAATAAGAATGATTTATTATTTATTTATGTATTTTACAGGTCCACTATTTCCTAATGACTTACTTTCTTTTAAGTTCCCTAGAAAGAACCAAGACCTACTCTCTGTACTCTGAATAAAGGTCTCAAGGTTGTGCTTGTTTAGCAGGTAGAAATTACAAATTACAAATTATCTGATTCTTTCCAGTAAACTTTTGAGGAGATTATTTGGAAATAAATTGAAATTTACAGACCTGTAAAATAAAGTGTTATCCAAAACTCTTATAGAAATCCAGTATTAACATAAAGAGATGAGGCTCAATGATTTGCATCATTACCCACAATGGACTGATACACCAAGAAATGTGAAAGGGTTAGATATCTTGTTATTAATGGTGCTGTTGTGACGTATGCAGGTTTCAGGATGAATGCCTCCTCGTGGCCCATGTTCCTCCTGCGGACGCTGAGCGGAGCAGAGATGGCTCCTGCCTCTGCTTTTAAGAAGGTAATGATGACTTAAAGGCCGATACTCTAAAAGGTGCCATAACTTTGCACTGAGGGTTATTAGCTTTAAATTTTTAGATTTTGTGAAAAAGAGCGAAACGGCATTTAGAGTTTATCTTTAAATTTTTCAGTGAAAATTATTATTGCAGTAACCAGCACAGACACAAGAGGGAGCCACTCACAAATCACACCCCATACAGTTCAGCCACAGTCCCAGTGAAAATGTATAGTATTTATTTATCACAGTGTTTTGCCAGCAGAGGCAGAAAAACAGTTTGTTTATGTTGCTGTTTAGTTCAATAAAAATGTAATGAATTTTTTTGTCATTTGTACATTAAGTTAAATTGCTTTCAATATTTTTTTTCATGATTACTGACTTAATATTGATTTTTTTTTTTAAAAAGGACATTCTATAAAATGCGATTGACTCAGTTCAGAGTTTACTTTGCTTTTTGTTTGACTTTAAAACAGAGATTTTTCACATCACAGTATTTATTTGCTCACTTATATGTATACATATGTTTGTGTGTTTAGGAACCAGCCAGCCCTGCTAAAAACTACTTCCAGCCTGGTATGAAGCTGGAGGCGGTGGACAGAAAGAACCCCTACCTGATTTGTCCCGCCACAGTGGGAGAGGTCAGAGGTCAGGAGATTTTCGTCATGTTTGACGGCTGGCGAGGCGCCTTTGACTACTGGTGCCCCTTCGACTCCAGAGACATCTTCCCCGTCGGCTGGTGCGCCCTGACGAAACACAGCCTGCAGCCGCCCGGAAACTTCTGTAAGTGCTCCTCTGCCTGTAGTGTTTTTCTTGTTGTGCATTGTGTGGAGTTATTGTGGAGAGATTGTGAGTTCCACGTGCTGTGAGCAGTTTTGTGTCTCACAAACATTAGATGATAGAACTGGCGCTGATACCACAGGTATCACAGGTACTATAAAGTTGATAATATCATTATAATTTGGATCATGCATAAATATGGATCCAGAAAAAGACAAAACTGCTATAATTCTGCCCGTATGTGCCCTATTTTGTGAAAAATCGAATAAATAGTCTAATTAGCTATAAATAATTATGCTTAATATAACATAAAGAATAGAAAAGGACATTACTGCTCAGGTGCTGCTTGACTGAGACTCATTTAATTTTCAGAATATGGTTGTTCAGTCCTACAGATTACTTTTAAGTTATTGTCCTATCAGAAGTTAAAAGCTTGTTTGTGTCAATAGAAACTATTTTATTGTTCTTGTTTTGATTGTAGATTTGTGTTGCATCACTGATATTAAAAGGACATTATTCAATTCTCACCACTAGAGAGCAGCACAAGCACAAACGCTGATGTATCCCCGCCATCATTACAGGCTGTATGTTGAGTTTTGGCCACTGACATCTCAGCTCTTGACTTTTCGAGTGAAGCAAAGACTGAGAAGCCAAAATCCATCTTGATTGTTCTGTGCTCTGACCTCCTGCACTCCTTCATCAGCCTTGGCACTGGGGGTCATATTTCTCCTCAGCTGTGTTAGGCAGTGGGAGCCAGACTAGAGCTGTTGTCGAGACAGAGAAGCCTTGTTCAGAGCTTCTTGAATCCAGGAAGCCTTGTTGTGACGAGGTCTCATTGAAGTGGGTCACAGTTTGCACCTCGTATCAGAATATGTCTCAGACACTCTTGATCAGATAAGATGCCCCTCTCACACTTCTTTGTTTGTTTGTTTGTTTCTACACGCATGAATGTTTAGTTTAGTTGAGTTTAGTTTGTTTATTTAAAAGCACAAGTAATAAAAAAAAGACTTCATAGTTCCCAGAAGGGCTTGTATGTGTGTGTGTGTGATTTTCATATGATCCTAGACCCTGAGTTAACATCTTCAGTGGTAACAGGTCACTATTTGAGAGCAACAAATTTGATCAAAGTCAGAGAAATAAAAACATTTTCATAGGTAAATAATAAACAGTAATGTTTTTAATAGTACCGTATGTCTTAAATATTAAACTTTTTAAAATGAGAATTATCCTTATTATATAAACAGGATGTTACATCAGTGAACCAAAGAAAAGATAAACAGCATTTTATCGTTGTAGCTGGAGCTAATTTTAATTGCTTCATATACATCTGTGTCGTTTGATCTGAAAATATGCATCTTTGTTTTGTATGTAAAATATTTATCTCCAGTGTAACTTGTAGCTATTGCTGTTAAATCGGTGTAGTGGGGTAAAAATTACAATAATGGTCTCTGAAATGTTGTAAAGTTGAAGTATAAAGTAGCATAAAATGAAAAAACTGCACTGTAAATGAATTTACTTTTTTATGTTACATTCACCACTGATTATGTAAAATATTTAATGCACTAACTAATAATTGTAATCAATAATATTCCATTTTATATACATTTGGAATCTTACAGAAGTAAAAAAAAATGTAGTAATTATGACATAATTATTAACTGTGTCAGTGTTTGTTATTTTATTCTTATAATATGATGAATACTACATCATAATACCATTGTGTGACATTCATTAATTAGTTAGCAGTTAATTATATTTTAGGGTTATTATGCATTAATTATTCCAGTGAGTGCTGAGCAGTGGAAGTGATTTTACTGGACATTTACTGGACCAGGACCCTAAGTTTTGTCAACACCTGAATATGTTTGCTCTATTGTCCGGTTTGGGTAAAAAGTAGAAGAAATTAGGAAAAACCAAGTGAGTTTGCGACTGCTGAGGGCTGAATTTCATTTGTGCGTCCTGTGTGTGTTTTTTCCTCTGCTGCGTGTTGACTTGTCTGGCTTTGCTGGTGGGGTTGTGACCCGCAGCTCTGACCTCCACTCTGCAGTCTGCAGAGTCGCTTGAATAGATTCCAGATTCAGTTCTTGTTCTCATATATTAGTGCTGCTTAACATAACCTCAGGCAGTTTTTTTTATGTGTGATAGTTTGAGCTGTTCTTGGCTCCATTTTGCTCTTTTGATAGATGTGACAAAGCAGCTTGGCAGTTGGAGAAAAACAACAATTGCTGATTTTTCCACAAAGATAGTAGCACATTCCCAGAGTCATAGGACGTACGTCATCTAATATAACCAAGAAATACTTCAGTCTTCTGTAGGGACATCTTATTTGTCCTATTTTGTATCTAAAGGCATTTTTTTCATTGTGAAGTAATTACATATTTAAGATATTTAAGATGTGACCTTTTTTCTTATAATGCAGTTTATTTGGAGAAAAATAATTGTGTTTTTCATTGAAAAATATATCTTATATCTCTTGAGACGTGCAGGGAAATACCACCAGTTGCCAAAATAAATCTACGCATTGTTCTCACGTGTTTTTTTGGTCATTTTATTTTAGGAAAGTATTGTAATGTTATTATAAACTTTAAAATCTTATAAAAACCTCAGATTCTTGTTAGCTTAGTAATGTATCCTTAATGAATTATCCACAAACAAGAATAACTCACGTGCAAGCAGTAAGTGTAAGCAGGCTCCCAAAATCAATCATCATAAATTTTTTTTATTACCTTACCAATTTTATTACCAGGAAAAATGTTTGTTATGTTGCCTGTACAGTTGGAGTATTAGTTTGGACTTTTCAAATAAGCTATTTTATTTGCCGGTGCCTTTGTAGAAGACGGCTGTTCTTTGACCAAGTTTGGAAACATGAATATTATTTTATTTGTATTTTTGTTGAATAAATCCTTATTTGATCAGGTCCCATTGAGGTTGGGAACCTCTTAAAAAAGGGGAACTTGTCTAAGATGGCAGCATGAAAACAAAGCAACAGAAAATCAGGCATTGGATGAAATAATAGTAAGAACAGAAAATAGTACTGAAGATATTTAAAGGACCAGAGTGTGGGATTTAGTGAGCTTTGTTTTCAGAAATGCAATTTAATATTCCTAATTATTTTTTCATTAAGTATAATCACCTGAAACTAAAAATAAAATTATTGTGATTTCTTCGTTAGCTTTCAGTGAGCCCTTCACATCTACATAGGGGGAAGGCCCTCTTCCATGGAGCCTGCCATGTTGCACGGCCATGTTTCTACAGTAGCCCACAACGGACAAACCAAACACTGGCTCTAGAGAGGGCCTTTCACATTTTTCCATTACCTGAAGGCCACCATAGTTCTCCTACGCACTGGGAATGGGAGTGGTATTTAGTTGGCTACGAGCCGCAACCTCACCACTAGATGCCGCTAAAGCCAACGCACTGGTGCTTAAATTAGATAAGAAACTGCACGAGTAAAATGTCAGACGCGGTAAAAACTTCAAACACTGAAAAACAAACAAGACGTGCTGCTGTCATCCTAAATGACACAGATGAAGCGATAACTTTTCAGTTAACCTATTTCCATTTAGCTTTTTAATTAATGTTAGTTTATGTTAAATGTATTTATTGGATCTGTGACATAAATACTTTTTCATTAAAACTCATTTGCAGGAGATTCTTCTGCTTTTGCTGCTGAAGTCCACTGTGGCATTTGGTGTTTAAATGCTTTTAAAATAGCTGCTTTTGAAATATTAATAACCTAATATAATGTAAGTGCAAATTTGTCTGAGACCTCTTGAGATAACAAAAACATTGTACCACTTCCTTCTGTGTGTTTTTATATCGTCCTAATTTTTCCAGGGACACCATGCGGGACCCCCGAACATCACTCACACAAAACATTTCCTGTATGTGTCTATGGAAATTAGAGCTTTAATTGATATTGTTAAAGCGTGCAGGCAGCACTGAACTATTAATTATCAATCAGGATGTAATTATATGGTAATTACGCTCAGCAGTTACAGGAGTATGTCGCTATGTGATTTGCTCTAACGCTGAAGCTTAATGTTCAAGGTTTGGCTGTTTAGTTTCTTTGGCAGATATTTAGACATTCGCCATCCATCAAAATCACTTTGACAAATGGCTGTGGAGTGAGTCTTTTCATTCTGAAACTGGAGGTTTTGATAAAGTTTAGCAGGTGTAATAAACAGCAATCATTCTCATGTTCGCTGTTATGTTACATCAATTCACCATCCAGCATTTTCCTCCCCTTCACCCTGTTGTTGGTTGAGCAACATGTGGCCTTAAAGTTCCCAGAACACCAAGCTTCATCAATCTGAGGTGTGTGCACGTGTGTGTGTGTTTGTCTGGGGTTTCTCCTCTTAGTTGATGGATGACAGCAGTTACATGTCTGTCAGAGCATGTTGTCAGTCCTCAGGCTGTGAGGCAGTCATGTTATGACTACGTCCACACTACCACATTTTCATTTTCAAAAGGCGTTTTCACACAAAAACAATGTGTGTCCAGACGAGCGTTTTAGCTCCGTATCAGAAACGACTATCACAACTCAAAACGCATACATACCTGAGCAATCATGTACACTGGGCATGCGCAGTGTAAACAGGAAGCAGAGCGTAAACTCTGCAGTAGATTTGTTGCAATAAACACTACGGACGAGGAACCGCAAAGACAGCTGCAGAGTTAAAATGCAGAATGTAACTGCACAACAGCTGCTAGCAAAAACAACAAGGTCAGTAGCGCTTGTAATTCGCGATCCATGTCGCTTTCACCACTTGTAGTCAAGGCTGTTGAGACCCAATGGGGGAGCGACCACGGGTGTCTACGTCATCGCCTCCAAAGGTCTCTGTTTACGCCCGTCCAGCAGACGACGCAGCAACCCCAGATTTTTTCAAACTAAAACGGGGCCAACAAAAGTCTCCGTTTTTGGTGCTCGAAAGCGCAGGAGTAACGTGGATCGGAGGCGAAAAAAAGTATAGCAAGAGAGATGCGTTTTAAGACGAAAACGTAGTAGTGTGAACGTAGCCAAAGCGTCCACTCGGTGTTTATGTCTCAATGCACCAGAAAGACATTAAAGTTCAAATGTAGCTCCATACAAGACTGTCCGGCCAATGAAACACTAGTCCTTGTGGGTGAGAGCAGCTGCCACGATGTGACGTCCTTGTATCTTCTTAAGAGCTCACCAGGGGCCAGTTTTATGAAGATATTTTAGACTGATCTGTATTGTCATAGCATTCATAATTTAGCTCTTAGATTTGTGTAATGCTAGTTGGAAAGTTTCACAAAAACAATGGCTCACTTTTTTTCTTTTTTTTTTTATGACTGCACAGCCACCCTAGCAGCAGGCTCACTCTGAACCTGAAAACCAAACAAACATGGATGCTTCACATCAGCCGAAGATTGTCGTTCAAAGTAATTAAGCCTAAATTGAATGGAAATGCTGTTGTGAACAACATTAGTTTAATTTGTAAACCATCCTGAGCCTGACTGGCGAGTAAACAGAAGTACAGAGTCCCGCCACAATAAGAAGCCGCAGCAGCTCAGGTCTGTTCTGCCCTGAGGTTTTATACATCTGGAAGTTTTTTGTATCGTTAAACTCTTCAATACATTTTCCCTGTGAAATGTCCTTGTTGAAATCTTCCAGTAGACAAACATTTTCTGCTGGAGTAAACAGAGCTGAATGGTTTTGACTTGGTTTCTCAGTCAGCATTGTTTTTTTGTTTTTTTTTTAAGTCTTCAATTCCCCAGGAACTATACAACAGACACATTTAGACGTCTAAAGTCTGACTAAGCTACAGTCAAAGTCTGTCATGAAACCAGCGTTAGGTCTGTGCTTGCAGATTTACCCTGTGTGAGAGTGCAGTTTGGAGAGAAAAAAAAAACAACAGGAAGAAAGCTTAATGTAAATTACCACACAACAATGTTTGTATGCATGTAAGTGAATAAGTAGGGCTTGGGTAAGGTGTTAATGAGCTGATAATCAGCTGTGCATGTGAGAGAAGGAGTGAGAGACTCTGTAATTACTACTACATTTAAAATTTCTAATTAGCTTTCATCAAGATTGCCCTGTTGTGACCCTGCTACACAGTTTTGTAAGAAGCTACTGAGGAAGCCAAGATTGGTTGTCTAATTATTTTCCTTTTTGTACAGTAAGTGTAAGAATCGTTTTTTATTTTTGGTGTGATATGTCTTTGTTAAATTGGGTCAAAATGCAGGATAATGCTTTCTGAATAATGCATGAAGGATGCAGCGTGCCTCTGTTAGCAGACAGACGCACAGTGGATGGTGTTTTTTGGTTATTTAAGGCAGAATAAAACATTTTGTAGCTTATATTCTGCATTTTAAAATTACCTTTCAGACATGCATTTAATTTTCTAGATACTTGATTAATGTCGACAAAAACAAGGTGGTTAGTAATGCATTTAACAAAAATACTACAAAGTATATCAGTGTGTTCTTTTCTAAAATATCAAATGTATTAATGTATTACCTTCTTTTATTTCAACATCATCGACCGTCTGTGAATTTTGGTCGTAAAAGGCTAAACAAATCAAATTCTCTGTGGGGGCCCTGACAAGATATATCAAATAATTATATATCCATAAACCACTGGATATCTCTTTTATTAACTCATTTATATCAAAGAGTTTATTTTACTTCTTGAGTGTGCAACGTTAGCGCTCCCGTTTGTCCGCTCAGAAGCAGATTAAGATGTCTTTGACTGAAGGGACTTTTCCCATGCAGGCTTCCTCGCACTGCTCTGCTCCACATTGTTCCAGAGCTGGGGTGATATCCGACTATGCCACTGTTTCCTGACGCTGAACCTGGCCATCTTTCATCAGGGAATGTCTGAATAGGCTAGGGTTACACTGAGGGGGACCTCCTTCTGGGCCGTGAGAGGCTATGTGTGTGTGTGTGTGTGTGTGTGTGTGTGTGTGTGTGTGTGTGTGTGTGTGCGTGCGTGTGTGCGTGTGTGTTGAGAGAAAGCTTGCTTATGTGTGCACCAACTCCAAGAGTTTGAACCTTTTCACCCGTTTCAATCAGGACCCTTCTGATCCAGTTTAACCTTTTACCCCACCCACCCCTCTTCCCATCCCCCAATCCGCTCTTGGAGCCCCACCGTTAACCCCTATCCCCAGTCATCTCCCCCTCCCCCAGAGGCTTGCTGAGAAGCAGGTGACTGATGTAGACTGTCGATATGGCCTACAGATAACATGAATAAAGGGCTCAACTCCCCTCCTCCCTACCCACCACAC
>NW_019524265.1:243724-245318 GCF_002814215.2 Seriola lalandi dorsalis
ACCCACCCACTCTTCCTTCCTTCCCTCTCTCCCTCCCTCACTTTACCCCTCTCCCAGCCTCTATGCAAATCCAAACTCACACACCCTCCTCCTCCTCCTCCTGCTCATTCATTGGGAGGGAAGCTTTGCGTGTTTCAACCAGCAGCAGAAGCAGCAGCAGCAGCAGCAGCGTGGGCTTTGTTGTGGACTGCTGCCGGGAGAAAAGAGAAGGAAGAGACAGCAGAGAGAAAGCAGCCAAGAGAGACAGAAAATATAGACGATCAAGTATAGATGAGGTGACTATTTTAAAGAAAGTCAAGAAGAGGAAAAAAAGACGTGGACAGAGGGCAAAACAAATCAACACCGACTAAAAGAGAGAGACAGAACCAGGAAGCAACTGTACTGAGTGACTAGTATTGTTACGGACATTACTACCACCACTGCTGCTTTCACTACTAGTACTAGTAGTAGTACTGCTACTACTGCAAAACCCCCAACGGCAGCAGCGAAGTTCTGCTTTTTTGGTGGGGATTTCCTGGTGAGTCTGATATGTTTACAAAGTTGTTCTTTTAGATAAATGCAATAAGAAAAAAAACTTCTTGTTAAGCTCACAGTTTAAATGACCTGCGTTGTGTTTTAAAAAATAATGTATAATTATATTTTAGATGTGGTAAACTTTCATGAGACTATATTTTCTGTTTCTATTTTAACATATGAAAGATTCCAAAAATGTGCCTAATTGACATTAATGACTGCTGCACCCATTCAAATGAATTCAGTCAATTCAGGAAGCGGTCGTAGAGCCTTAAGTGTTGCTTGTTTAGATTTGATAAATCTGTCCCCGAAGTTTTTTTTTTTTTTTTTTTTTAACCAAAAAGCACACTCTTTCATTGTCTTGGTAAAATAAAAAGGGAAGTGAAGGACAAACCTGCTGTTCAGATAAAAGTTGTGTGACATCTCACATGCACAGCAGCCTCCTTGTAAATGATTAAAGCCGCTGTTTCACACAGTTCTCTTTGTCTTTTGGGATGACTTGCATTCACTCAGATTCCGAGTAAGAGACTAGTGGCCATTGCTAGTCAGACAGACTGAGAGTCTGGAGATTTAACAGTATTGTTGGCTGTAATTAAGTTTGAAGGTGCATGTGTTTTTGATCATGCGTTTCTCTTTTTTCGTGTTTGTAAAGCTTTGGGAATTAGTTTGCAAAAGGCCCAGGAAGGGATATCAAATATTTTCAGTACACTGATTTTATGCACCTGTCAAAGGTGAACGTCCACACACGTCACGGTAGAGCAACTGTGATGTATTATTATTTTTCTGTGTGTGTTGTTGAAGCTTGAGAATTTGTGCAGGAGAACGTTGTTGTTGTGGTTACACTTTGTTGCCTGAAGCTATTTAAGTTACTTCCCCTGCTCTGTTGTCTATGCACAGTTACACACACCTGAATCTGCAGTTCAAGAGTTTCATACTGCCACAAATTCACTCAAAAGAACATCCTGTGTGTGTTTATGTGTGTGTGACTGAATAGATTGTTTCCACTGAGAGTGCTCGGCATGTAGGGATGTTGTGTGTGTGTGTGTTTTCGTGTGCGTGTGTGTGTGTGTGTGTGTGGGGG
>NW_019524265.1:245338-280929 GCF_002814215.2 Seriola lalandi dorsalis
GGGTGGGGGGGGGGGGGGGGGGGTGTAATTAGATGAGAGGCAACTCTGGGGTGCCCCTCCCCCCACGCCCCCCAGACAGCAGACACACTTCTCAACGACCCTGTTCTCATGCGCGCAGAAGACAAACACACACACTCACATCCACGCACATGCACGTTTCCTCAGGCTGCGGCTTTCACAGGTCAATGGGTCGAGTTGGAATTATATAGTCATGATCAGTACCATATGTCTTTGTTTTGTTGCACTGTATGCATGCTAAAGATGACGTTTTTTTTAGGACTAATTATTGTGGCTTGATTTTTACAGATGTGTTTACTTTAATGGTTTTGCACGTTTTAGTCAATTTTCAACAAATCACATTTTACATAAAATCTAACCACCATGCAAACCATTTTGCTGTGTTTTGATAATTAATTGTAAACTCATTTTTTGAGAAAAATACCAGATGTTTGCTGGTTTTAGCTTTTCAAATGTGAAGATTTGCTGCTTTTCTCTATTTGATGTGATTTTTAAGTGATTCATTTTTGATTTTTTTGGAGTGCTGTTTGGAAAAAACAAGATATTTGGAAAAGTAACTTTGGGCTCTAAGAAACTAAGTTTTTTTCTAACCTTTTATTGGCCCAGTAGTTAATTGGGAAAGTAAATGGTGGATTCATTGATAATGAGAGTTATTTGCAGCACTAATATCATGCATTTAAAAAGTGGTCAACAAAAATGTAAAATAAACATGATTTGCAGTGAAGGAGCTAAAATTGCAGCAGAATGTTGCTACTGGTTTGGTCATTAACCCTTTTACAAGCAGCCTCCCATCTGCAGCTCAATCATTAAGTCTGTGCAGCCAAACATTGTTCAGACCCGCTGGGTTTTAATTTAAACGCATGTGGAGAAAGTTTCCATGGATACTAAATTTTTGGGGAAGTAGTGTATAAAATGATGCACAAGACATTTTGAATATTTCCATTTGATGAAGTGGGTCAACCACAAGAAACACAGCATTCTGGGATTATATATTTCACTCAGTGTAAACATCATACAGCTTAAATGAAGAGCTTGAACAAGCTTATACCGAATATATGTGATACTTTCAGACAGTGTGGAATGAAATGACTTTATAAGCAGATTCTCTTTGAAAGTTGAAGTTGAAATGCAGAGGTGATTAGTTTAAAAAAAAAAAGCAAAATTTGATGATAAACTAGTACATCGTAGAATATGACATTAATCAGTAGTGTAAAAATGGTACATGTTGCTTTGGTGGCTGTCGCATAATGTGAATGGATTATATTTTCTGTTTTACATCAGGCAAAGATCAAAGAAGGCCCCTGACTCAGATTTCCTACGGTGAATTAAAACCCACTGATACTGATTGGTACCCTGCAAAGCAAATTTTGATCTTCTTTGTAGGGCTTATGGCTGCTAGCTCAGTGTGAATAAGCGGGCCACTGTGCGTGCAGGTTGGTGTCGCTGTTCCTCTGTGCGCTTTGTGCGACCGCTCCTGGTGAGCAAATGAACTCTCACCTTCTGAAACAAAACACTGCTCTATTCTACGCCCACTTTCACTCATTTCCCAATTAAGCAGCTTTCAGGGTGCCCCGGCTGGCCCTCAGAGAATACTGTAAACCTTCCATAGCCGCTCTATATCGCCTCAGTGAAGGAGGCTCTAATGAAAGCCTCAGCCCCTTGAGAGTTTCCATATGCACTCTGAGGCCCCTGCTCTCACCAGACAATATGTTTGTATTGAAAGAGGAGATGCTTATCTTTCTCTTTTCCGCCCTTTCTTTCTTACTCTCTCATTTTTGCTCTCTGTCTTCCACACATACCCTATGATGATTATGTGATCATATCACACACAGTCACGCGCAGGATAATGAAGACAGAAGCGGGGAGGCAGTGCCACGGCTTTGTGTTTTTTGTTTTTCTTCCTAAAAGTGGTGATTGCTTTTTTTTTCACACTTAATTCTCACTTTCTTTATATTTTAACACTTAAGCTGATTGACGTTTAATAGTATTAATTCCCTGAGTGGAGTCTTTAAGTTGGAGGTTATCTGTAATCAACAGAGTACCTTCAAGTAGCCTGCTAGATTGGTTTGGGGCATTTTTTCTTTTATTTGGATAGTGAAGCAGAAGCAGGGAAACAAGGGGAACAAAAGGAGGGATAGTTTGCAGCAAAGGTCTCCAGCTAGACTTGAACCTGGGACATTTTGATCAATGTTTAAGAACGCACAAGCCACCAGGATGTTCCAGGATTTTAACCAGCTGATATTATCAGCAGGTTGTAGCTCAGCACAGAACCAGAGCCCATACAGTTTGATTGGCTAGATTTGAGCTATTTTATTATATCAGTATGATAAAAATATATTGTCAGTTTCCACCGTCAATCACCATAAACAGGCTGTATAAACCAAACATTTCTTCATCTAACGTTTATTAAAGCTCAGTATAGGTTTTACATTTATACTTGATGTTATTGTTTCCCCATCCAGTCATAACACACCTAGTTCACAGCTCTTTAATAACTAAATTCAAAGGATATTATGTTATGGTAAATGTTTATGTTTCAAAAGGGAGTATTTGCTGAAATACTGTTGACAGATTTTTTTTTAATATCCCGTTGGCATCGGCCCCGAGAATCCAATATCTGGTGCTGTTAATGGAGAAGAGTTTAAATCCGATCACCATAATCACTATATTTGTTATATTGCTGGTTCGATGAATCGTCTAACACGCACGTCTCTGGGGGCTCCTGACTTCTGACTCTGATTTCAGTGAAGGGAGGGGCTCAATACAAAGGACCTGCCAATCTCGAAATCAAAAACAAATCTCCTCTGCAGGACCACTCGGTTAGTCATGTTTCCTCTGCGTTTTGTTTTCTCTCCTAAATGTATATTCACCATTTTTGGCAAAACTGGACAAAACAAAGTACTGTCCTTAAGGTGGTTTTGAAGTGTGTGGTACAAACTATGCCTGTTGATTCTAATGTCTTTGTTTGGAGCCTCTGTGTATGAATGGAGGCCAAATATAATTAAGATCTTGTTTGTGTGCATGTTTGTTTACAGGATGACATTTTGTGCTGCAGTTTTACAATTTATTTACATTCAAATATATATCACACTTTCAATGGCCAAATTACTGCCATATTATCATTCTCTCTTATCATCTTCAGTGCAGGGACATCTTGCAAGAGGAATAACAATATATTATTCATCTCTGCCTTTCTGTCTTTCTCCCTTTCTGTCTAACCCACACCCTATTTTTCCAGTTACCCTCCCTGGTGCGCTCCTTGCCCCCGTTTCCTCCACCTCAGCCTCCCTCACTACACGTCGCTCCTCATCCAACTCCACCTCCTCCATGCAGACCTCGTACCGACTGCCCAACCCCTTGCCACCCCTCCCCGTCCGCAAGGGTGTCCGAGGTCGTCGTCCCAAATCCCAGACTATTGCTTTGTTGAAGGCAGCGGCTGAGGCGGCTGCGGCGGCAGCGGCGGCAGCAGCAGTAAATGGAGCGTCACAGAGCCCTGCCAGAACTAGCTCTGAGGCTCAACTGGCCCCCAGACCACACAGGAAGAGAGGACCCAAGCCGAGGAATAAGGTGAGATGTCACAAGAGTTGTAATCTGTTATGCTGTGGGCCAGTGACCCTGCCATTTTATGTTTTATGTATAATGGCAGAAATGGTTTTGATAAAGAGGAGACAAGGTCAGAGGTGGACTATTTGAGGAAAGAAGGGAGGAGTTTTTGTGCATGTTTATGCGTGGTAAAAATGCACTGCTGTGTGTGCTGCTGTGCAGTTGATGTGTAGTCGTGAAAGATTTACGACACACCTCTTAATAAATCATTAACTAACAGCCTCTGTAGGTTATGGAGAGTTAAAAAGATAGGGTTTGTTTGTTTTTTGCCTCAGAAGAAGCCTCGGGTGGTGCAGTCCCTGGGGTCATCATCAGTTACAGCTCCGCCTCCAGAGACCAGACTGAGCTCCAGCCATGTCTCAGTGGACAACAACCATAGCAACAGCTCAAATGTAGTTTGCACAGGTAAACTGGATGCTTGGATGTACACTTATATATATATACAGTATGTGCTGAAGCAACTCAACTTATTTTATTGTTTTGAAAAAAGTCTAGTTGTCTTTGTTCTTTGCTGATGTTTCCTTCTCTTTGTGACATCCCAGTTTGTGTCTATGTGAACAAGCACGGTGACTATGGCCCGAATCTAGACCGAAAACTAGTGCAGCAGCTCCCGGATCACTTCGGCCCAGCTCCAGTCAACGCTGTGCTTCAGCAAGCTGTTCAGGCCTGCGTGGACTGTACGTACCAGCCGTCTGTGCTGCTGTCGTTCCTGCAGAGCCAGTCCCACACAGGTGGAGAGGTCATCAGAGGTAAATGCAATAAACAGAGCCATGCTAGCTGTTTATAACCCCCCCCCCCCATTTCCAGTCTCAATGCTAAACTAAGCGAACCTACTGCTGGTAGAAGCTTCATATTTGCCATACCGACATCTAACTCTTGGCAAGTAAGCAAATAAGTGTAGTTCCCAAAATGTTGAACTATTCCTTTAAAAGTCACTTTTAATGAGCACCGGTGGATAAATTCTAATGTATTCCTAACTCCATATAACCTGGATAGGCAATCAGCCAGGTGAAATTGGTTTAAGCTCACACTCATGGGTCATGAATGTTGTGTGTGTGTGTGTGTGTGTGTGTGTGTGTGTGTGTGTGTGTGTGTGTGTGTGTGTGTGTGTGGGTGTGTGAACAGAAAGAGAGGAGGAATAAAAGAGTGCCTGTGGCGGCAGCTGATGTGAGCACTGTTTCTGTAATCAAAAGTGACATGTGCGTCTAACCTGGTTTGGGATTCTGGGATTGGGTCTCCCTTGGGGGGCCAGATTGGGAAGGCTGTGGGTGAGGTTGGGTAGGGAGGGGGGTTTAATTTGTGGATTTGTGCAGGCTTGGCTTGGGTAGGAGGGTGTAGTGCAGTGTGGGATTGGGTGAAAAATCTGTGTGTGTGTGTGTGTGTGTGTGTGTGTGTGTGTATGTGCGCGCTTATAAAGGGAGGGTGCTAACCCTGAACCATCTGCTGTTTTTCTTTAGCTGTAAATTCATACTGTGTGTGTCTGTGTCTGTGTGTGTGTGTGTGTGTGTGTGTGTGTGTGTGTGTGTGTGTGTGTGCGTGTGTGTGCAGGTGTGTGTACATGCAGCACACAGACTAAAAGCAGTTTATGTTCTGCCCCCTAGTGCGGTCAGAGCATGGTATCCGCTATGTGAAGCTGCCCTCCGCCTCCAGTGCCTCCTCTGTGCTGCGGTTCCTGGAGAACATGTGCCAACATCTGGAGAGTGACAGTCTATTCAGCTCACAGCCCTTCAGCCCCTACAACATCAACACACGCTTCTACAACAAGACCAAGTCAGGTCAGAGTGGCAAATGTGTGGATGGAGGAAGCTTACTGTAAACTCCTTTGTCCTATTTGTGTTGTCTTCTAGGTCCAAACTGCCCCCAATAGTTCTGCCTTTTGTTTCGTACTAACAGAAAAAAAGCTTAAGGCCTACTTGCTATGAGGAATAGCATCATTAAACAAATAATATTACCTCTTCTCCAAAGTCAAAAGATGGAAGTTGAGTGAAAGACAATCTCAGCTTTTAATTTCTTAGATTTAGCTTTAACTAATTATAGAATGGGAGACATGACGACTGACTGTACTGTACATCCATTAGATACAAAAGAAAAACGGACTGACCCTTGCATATGTGCTAAACTGACAGTAGTTGTGTATGGTCCAGTACAGTACAGCAGTTTTTCTGTTTTCTGTTTGTGTTCACAATATGTTAATTACGCTCTCGCCCTTTCTTGAAACAGAACCGCCGTCCCACACTGAGAATGGCCTGTCCACTGACGATTCCACAAAGGATCCCGCTCCCAGCACCCGCTCCATTCACACCGCATCAGACTACAGGGCAACAAAGAAGGAGCGGCCATATTATCCTGGACACACACACACACCGCCACCCCTACGACGCGTCAGCTCCAACCCGGCTGAACTTGGTCCAATGTGTACACACAGACGAGTGGAGGGTAGGATTAAATACACACACACATACACACTCAGTCACCAGGGTAGAATGGGGCATGTGACATGGGCGTGTGTTGAGAGCTGCTGTATGGGGCCAAATGTGAGTGTGACTGAATGAAACATGCAAAGAAGTCTCCATAATGTTCTGGTTAGCCGGCAAGGAGAAAATACGAACCAGAAATTCTGCCTTGAACACTGATAAAATGCAGAGTTCCTGTGGGGGTCACCATGGCGGCAGTGAGTTTCTAGGTAAACTGCAGAAAGCAACAGGGCCTCGTGGTAAATGATGATGACAACGCACAGTGTTGTAGCTGAACCAGATTCAACTTTTTTTTTCTCCACACGACACAGTGTCATTTTGGAGGATGGCCTAAATTTCACAAATTTCAAGCATTTGTGACCCATGGTCTTATTAACACCCGACTGTAAGACTGATAAATAAAATCATGAGCAGATGGTGAAGTATTTGATAAAGGTATTAGGTATGAGTTTGATTGGACTTTCCTTTCTCTTGCCCTCCCACCCTGAAACAGCTAGCTCAACAACAGGCCCAGATCACTTGAAACAGGACAAGGAAGGTTCAGGGAATGATGCTTCTTCCTGGTCAGTTGACGATGTCATACGGTTTGTCCAAGAGGCTGATCCCCAAACTCTCGGCCCACACGTCGAACTGTTCAGAAAACATGTGAGTATTTCATTTATATGAGTTTTCTTCTTCGTTTTGTTTAATGGTCAGCTACACTGGTTTTCACCCATTGTGTTGTATCAAGCAGTAGCTTGGTTAAATAACCTCTTCCTGAGCTTTTACCCTTTATACTCAAGGAAAATCAGACTCTAATTCCCACCATTCAACACCTTAATCAAGTCATGTCATTTTGATGGAAATACAGTGAGAGGAAGTGCTCATGATGAGTTCCCCTGCTGACAGCGTGCTCCTTTCTTTACAGGAGATCGACGGCAAGGCTCTGATGCTGCTGCGCAGCGACGTCATCATGAAGTACATGGGACTGAAGCTTGGCCCGGCGCTCAAACTCTGTCATCACATCGAGAAGCTGAAACAGACCAAACAATAGAGGATAAAGACGCTCTTTTCTCACTGGCAACCAAACACATACAAACTCGTGTTATTCTACAGGGATGTAGGTGCAGTGTAAATCCACCTTAGCCGGTGTCGTAGCCACCACAGAGGACAACGAGCTTGTGTCCTCTGTACTTTGAGTGAATTTGGGGATTTTATCTACCTGCAGGGAGTTGCAAACGTAACTTAAACACATGGTGGGTATTTTATAAGCTGATTTGAATACTTTAAGGCCGACAAATAGATACATCGATAAAGATTTCAGCATTTTCCTCAGAGTTTGACAGTGTGGAGAAAGCAGAAGCCTTTGAAACAGCATTTAGACCTCAGATCTTGGGAAAGAAATTCTGCATTAAGTATAAACCATGAATTTAAAAAATAAGAGATGAGAAAAGTATTTGCAACAGCCCTGAGCTGGACACTTTTATTTTTAATTAACAGACCACAGTTTCCTTTTACATAAAAACAGAAACACAGTACATGAATTCATAATTTCCATATGTCTAAGTAGCATCAGATATCTGAGCAGATGATTTTTGTTCATGTTAGTATTCTTTTTTTTTTTGCCTTATTATGAACTGGAGGCCATAATTTATCATTTAAGTTACCTCTACATTGCCAGTTTTAAAACACACAAATACACTGTAGGTTTTGTCTCCTCAGATGTTTGGCTGTTAAGTATTTTTTCCCTGGTCAGAATTTCAGGATGCTCTGCACTCATGTTCGGGAAAGTTAGTTCAGGTACTGGCAGTGAACGTCTCACTGCGTCGTTTCTAACAATGCAATAAAAGTTTCTGAATGACTGCGTCTGTTACAGGCTGTCAAATACAAGCCAGTGAATGTATGCAGTCGTAAGCATTATTACTGACAGGTACTCAACAGCAGGAATGCTCAGTTATGTGAATGAGGAGTGTTGAAGGGTGTCATTTGAAAATGTTGGAGAAGACGTCATGTTCCCTGGAGTCAGTCATCGCATAAATGATTCATGTCGTCAATCAATTCACTTGTTACTGACAAAGATCATAAATTAACTTTGGCAGAGTGGGCACCACTTTTATTTAAATGGTGGATATCTTACTTTGGAAGAAAGTAGAATCACGACTTTCATCAGTTGCGATTCTGCAGCGCAGGCCGCAGATGTAGAGAATCAGTTACTGAAGAGTTTTCTCTCTTTTCTTTGTGTCTGTTTCGTGTGATGGAAGACATTCGAGCTGGACGGTTTCAGCTCGAGCAATGATGTGGCTACATGATTGTATTATGCTCTGACAGACCTCGCGCACACACGCGAGACGTACACGTACAATGACTGGAATACTGTAAGTGTTTTGACATTAAAATAAAAGTAAGGTCATTAACTGTCAAGTTTGAGTGCTGTACAGAGAGTTCAAGTGCTCCTGAAAGAGTAAATGGGGGAGAAACTGTTTTGTATAAAGTCAAGCCAAAAGGTTGTTTTTTGATATCATTTTGTACTGTTTCAAAGTGTATCAACCTGTATCAAGCGTAAATGTAATCAAATTTTTTCTGCCTGAAATAGTTTTTGTGTGCACCATCAAATAACTACTTACAGGACGATGTTGTGTCCGAGTAATTATTCACAATTATTCAAGTGTTAATCTGTTCTCGATGGCAGAATTACTAATTTTCTGAACATTTCAGAACCATTTTCAAACCAAATCATGTCTGTTGTAGCTGCATTTCACACTGTTGCTCTCCTGTAGTGGTAACAAGTTGATACTTGAAACCATCTTGCTTTAATGTGAAACTCAGGTTTTAGTGGGGGTTTTTTCTTAGATTATGTTTTACATCATTAGCATTTTGTGTGCATTACTACAACATAGAGGGACTGCACAATAATCAATTATGTATATTTTTATGCCTTGTCATCTATCGATCCACAGCATTTCATGTGTATATATATACAACTTTTTACTGTAAGTTCAACAAAAAATGTTTGTTAAAAATGTTTGATATGCATTCACACAATTAAACATTTGTTTACATCATTTTAATGTTTGAGACATCAGCACCAGGCCTACATGGTAGATACTACAAGCTTTTTAAGTGGCTCCCCACCTTTTTGATGTTACCCCTTAAAACAAAGGAACATACTTGTAACCGATCATAGTGGTTGGTGCATATGTTTATGACCAAATTGACAAAGTAGTTTATTTATTCTTGTTTTATTCTGAGAGACTAGAAGAGGGAAACTTTTCCAATAATTCATGAGAAAAAAAGATAAGTTTAAAAGGAAGTCAGAAAAAACAATAGAACTGCATGTTGGTAGCATAAAAGGATTTTTCTGCTCCCATGTCTTGTTAATCATCTCCTGACCCCTCAGCATTTTCTTGTGACCCCTTATGGGGTTCCGGCCCCCGTGTTGTGAACCACTGACCAAGTCATTTGAATGGATTCCTACAGTGAAAACATAATTGGGGTACAAAGAGAGAAAACAAAGATAGGATGGTATAAGGGCTTAAAGCAGTTAATACATGAATGCAAAAAAAAAAAGCACAAGCAGAATTTAATGTATGTTTAGTTTTGGTGTGTGTATGTGTGTGTGTGTGTGTGTGTGTGTGTGTGTGTGTGTGTGTATCACTCTGTGGGGGGATAATGGGGGTAGGGGGTCAGAGGATCATAGATGTCTTATTTAAGGAAAGTGACAGTCCAAAAGGAATCATTGTTCAAAAGATCAGCCAGTTCAAATAGCTCACCAGCAGCACTCAGAATAAACGGGCTCATTATGGCTCCGCTGGCAGATTCTTCAGGAATATGTTGTGAAGCAGCTCTATTACCCCACCAGATGTTCACAAGTATTTATGTGAAAAACAATGTTAAGGACACAGCCAGCTTCCCACTGTGGGGCTCTGGGCCATCCCTAATTTATTTAAAACAAACCAGTTAAAATGAAATTACTGCATTAAGAGAGCATTTTAGTAGACCCTGAAAAATAAATATCAACTGTGTAATAAAAGTCAGAATAAAAAACACTTCTCAATAAAAGAGCATTCACTAAAGCTAAATCTGCATCATAATTAGAGAGATCATAAGTTGGCTATGACAGATCTTTTACTTCAGTAAAAATAGAAATACCCCATATAAACAACATATACAACAACAACAATGTAACAAAAATCTACTTAAGTAAAATTTTATGAAAATATTACTTAAATTAAAGTATACAAGTCTAAACATCAAAATATACTCAAAGTAAAAAAGAGAAAGTAGTCAGTGTGCAGAATGACCCATTTCAGAATAAATGTATATTATATTTTTGGATTATACTGTAATTATTGATTCATTGATCAAACATCCTTTTAATGTTGCATCTAATAAAATGGGGGTAATTTTGAATTGGTAGCGTCTGATTTCTCTCCCTGAAGATCAATAAAGTTTTATCTTAACCAGCAACAACAGGCTACCTTATAATTTATTTGATAATTCTATCAAATGAATGTAGAGGAGTAACCTATGGGCCTTAAAGTTGCAGAAAAAAGATAGAGAAAAAAAAAAACTTAAGTAAAGTAGCTACAAGTTCCCCTGAAATTGAACTTAAGAAAAGTACTTGAATAAATGTATTTAGTTACTTTCCACAACGGCTGGTATTGTATCATTTTGCTGACGTGATCATTAACTCATAAAATCTTTATGTTGTGACGTTTACGTCAATCTAGGAACTAATGTCATTGTTTAATGAAACAATCGAGTTAGATATGAGGGGACACCTCAAGTCTTTAGCGCGAAGTTGGGTCCGGTCGGTGTGTGTGTGTGTGTGTGTGTGGGCCACTTTGAAAGAAATGGTCGGGTAAAATTAGTTTGGGTGGGTTGTTTGAGCTTCTACATGAGACAAAGACTCTGTGTGAGGTGAAAGTGACAGGTGCGTGCAGGTGTTGTAAAAACAACCGGACGTATTGTTGTTGTTGTTGTTCGGCCGTTGATCCACACCACCAGCAGCAGCAGCAGCGACGGTGACATGGAGGCAATTAAGGTAGGCAACTTGAAAACCCCTCGTGCTCGACCATCGCAACACGTGACAAAAATCAATCATGACTCAGACAAATATGAACACACTGGACTGATACACATATTTTTAGATTCATGTATGACTTACACTTCCCGAATATGTCACTGTCATTCGATGTCCGTAACAAATAAACGTTAATTAAACCGATTAGTAATTATCCAAAAAGCCACTCCTTGTCACCACAGAACTTGGCAGGGACTCATCACGTTTTTAAGTTTTCTTCAGTATCAGAATAATTCATTGGTAGTCGTCTGTACATCCAATGATACATAGCAAGCAGGGGCTGCTAATACTTAATTCGGCATACTTGATTTTACAAAATGTAAATAAACATAGGTTATAATAGGCGCTTAAATCCACAGCATAACTCACTGAATCCATTAAACTTACTGTGTCTGGTAAAAGTTCACATCTTTTAACATGACATAACGTTATTTAAGTCTAAATGTTTAAGGTTTTTTTGTTTACATATCAATAAGTTATTTCATCCCTACTCATATATTCATAAATTGTAAATATATTAGATTGCTGTTAATTTTCCATGTTAATTATATTTAAAGATTTCACACAAGTAAAATTAACTTTTTAAGAAATTCTTATTTTATATATTCTAGCAGAATAACATACCAAAGAATAAATAGTAAGTTTTTTTTTTTTTTTAAATAAACAATATTCCAGATGTATGGTCAATCTATAACTGATTGTCTATTTCCTCTTTGCGCAGCCATGTGATCAATTATGTGATCACCTGATAGTTCGTCTTAAAAGTTACTTTTACACTTTGCTGTAAGTATGAGCTCAGCTAACTCAGACAAGAACCTTTTTATCTGTAAAGTTGGTACTTTAAGCTTTTTTAAATGTAATTCGTAAACGTATGATAAATATGGACCCAAGCTGCCGTAACATCAACTAGTATGAAACTTCAGTGACTGAAAGAAGGCCGCAAGCTGTAGTTGAAAGCTGTGGAAAAAGCTAGTATGTGGACCTTGAGTTAAGATGTTTGCAAGTCGTGTATGGTCTCCGATTTCCATTAAAAGGAATTTGCATTTGAACCTTGAGCCCTGTCAATAGAGATTTTTGCACAGTTGAGACCATAGACTGAGACTGTAGTGCCAAGATGTGTTTTTTTTCTCTGCAACTTTACCAGATCCAAAATTGAGAACAAAATCATATTTTAAGTTTTTAGAGAGTAAGTTAAGTTTCAGAGCAGTTAAGTCTTGGGTTTTCTCTTATTCTGACTACTTGACTCAAATCTACCGCCTTGTTTAGAAGTAACATTTTTTTAAGAATCTGGCCAGCAGCTTCAAATTCAGGCGGTTCAAGGAGCAATACTGTAGAGACTGAAACTAGCTGACATTAAAACATTGCCACCTAGTGGAGAGATCTTCTCAGTGCACTTGGTTCTGATGGGGAGGAAAGGAAGTGTCACACAAAAGGCCTTCTGTTTCAATGCAATCACATTTATTGGCTTTTTTTCTATGCACAGTTACTAAGCAGCCTGATGAGCTGTTAAAATGAATTAGATATAGAATAATGGAATTTTCACAATGTTGTAACCCCCCCAAAAAATAAATACAAGACTGAAGGTGTTGCACAGCTCCAAAATATACAAAGGCTTGGAAATAATCATGTAAACTTTGAAAAAAAAAACTTTTTTGTTTTTAATCTTTTATTGGTTTATTTTACAAAAGAAAGACTTTGCAAGATTTTTTTCTTTAAAAACTTATTTACAGGTTTATACAAAAATACAAAAGTGATTCAAATCTGTTAAGTCCTAGCTACTTTTAAACATGGAGCTTCTTTTAAGTAGTTACACTTTGTCTTCAACATCTGTATTTTTTCTGTTCTCTGGTACATATTTTAAAGTCAAGTCAAGTTTAGTGTTATTCCATACTGTACACCCTTGAAAAAAATATCAAGTGGTTGTTGTCACACTTCCCTTTAGGGCAAAATTGTGTGCAGACATTGGAAAACGGAAACAAAAGAATCTATATCTATCTCAAGGTTATAGATTCTTGTTTTGTTATATTCCCAAGCTGTTGAGGACTGAGCTTTAAGAGGGCTAAAGGAGTGTTAAACTAGAGTTTGCATGGCAACCACAGTTTCTCTTTCTAATCACATTGTGTCAATCAATCATCTGTCCACTGCTTTTACAACTAAAGGAAACAGTCTTTAGATACCTCTATAGCATCACTGCCAGCACAGGTACAGTACGGAAAAATCACACTAAACTAATTGTTAAATATTTTGTTTTTAAACTTTAAATGGCATTTCACAGAGTCACATTGCATTTTTCCACTTTTCATATAATACTGCATCAACTCTACAGATTTGTTTATTTTAGTTATTCAGTAATAATGTTTTGTGGGATTAAAAAAAAAAATCTGTTACGAGTCAAAAATAAAGACAATGACTTTCTGACCAGATTAAACTAGTTTTTGGGTCTATGAATGGATATTTTTTTCCATTTCTGTGTTTTTTTTTGTTTTTGTTTTTTTTTTCGTACATTTTATCCAAAACTGCTTGTCCGGATATGCACGTTAAACTGAATCAGTAGTTTCTCCTTGAAAATATTTCTGTCATTCCCAAACTTCCACAGCTCCAGCAAGACTAGGACCCAGCACCAAAAGTGTTCAGATTCTCCCTCCTGACAGATTCAATATCATTTTCTTTACAGTCTCTTATACGTATGATTGTCCAGTGAGTAGATATACAGTACAAGATAAACCCCTGTTTGTGATCACGACTATACAGAACAGAATTAGCCAGACAGTTTGTACATCTATACAACACACTATTGAACTTGACATTTGAATGGAAAATACAAAATCTTTTCTCGTGGTATGGAGACATCCCTCAGATAAAAATAATGATATGGTGGTATCCTTTTCTTCTTTTTTTCGTTACTTATTGCATGCGATAGAAAACACAACAAATAAAACAATGAGTAGGAACAAGTGCGCTTCAGCAATATGGGTATGATGAATGTAAAATTCTTATAATCAGTTCACAGCTTTGTACTCTCTCCATCTTACACAGTGTCAGTTCTGCAATTCAGATTCGCTGAGTATCAAACAGTTGTGTTTTTGTTATCTATCTATCTATCTATCTATCTATCTATCTATCTATCTATCTATCTATCTATCTATCTATCTATCTATAGCATTTACAATAAAACAGTAATATGCTTGCTGAGGTATTCACAGAATACAGTGAATGGTTTCTATTGAAGTACGGTCTCTGAATGTAATAAGTATATGTGTTGCGTTTGCTGTGGTAGACAGGTGAGAGTTCAAACTTTCCACTGATGATATTTTGCTTCTGTAACACACTCGATACTATACATGTGTAATATTTATTGGAAGGATGAAAGATTTTACAGCATACTCTAACTCCGGTGTTGGATAGAAAAGGCTGGAGCAATGCAGTGGATGCATTGCTGACTTTTAAATATTGGTGGTATGTAGTCCTCCTGTTGCCGCCTCTCTCTCAGATTTTGTGATAAAGTTAGAGGAGGGTAAGACAAAATGGCATACACCAGCCACTGGGTTGAGCTTTCACCTGTCTAATGCTACTGGGTCAGTGCAAATGAAGGAGAGGCAACAAGGAGAGGAGAACAGTGTTCATTGTTAAGATTCATGTGTGATGTCAGTGAAACCTGTTCTTCTTTGCTACACTCAAGTTGAATTCCCTATAAAATTTCTGCTTGTTGTTTTATATAGATATGACTTTTTATATTCAGTACAAATATACATATGCAATTTCATTATAAGATATATTTTCTTTTCAAGGAATATTCTTGAATCATCAAGTGCAAAAGCGAGGTTGGTTCATGGAAACATTTCCAAATTCACCTCTAGTCAAACCGATTGAGGACCTTCTAAAGCATTTTCACCGTCTGCACTCAATGGTATCATTAAAACTGCTTTGAAATGCACCTTTTCCACTTCAAGTCAGCACATCAAGACTGGCCGGTAGCTGGAAAAGCTTTAATCAGTCTAAACATACTAGATGTCAAGGTTGGATTCAAATAAGTATGTGATTGAATTCTGGTGGAACATGGCACAAGTCCATGCATATGTGCCGAGACTTATAAATGCCCTGCTTACAACCACCTCTAGTAGAGAAAGGCCACTGTGCGATTGTCCAAAATTAGCCGGTATCTTTGAGAAATGGGCCCCATCTAGGCGCAAGCCCTTGCTCCTTGTTGTTAGACACTCAAATCCAAGACAAATCAATTTAGATCACTGGAAATGTGGTACAAATGTCACTAAAATCTTTCGCAGTGAAAGATTATTTATTCTTATAATACAAAGGAACCACAAAAATGTCGACAGAAACCAGGATCCAGGGGATGTTTCCATATAGGGTCATGCAACATGGTGAAACTTTATCATCATGTTCTGTGGCGCAATTTTACAAAAATACATGCATCATGTTATCTTTTTGGATATAATTTATGTGAAGAAATATATGATTGGCTCTGTGTGATATACTCTCTATGCCAGGTCTGCAGATGGAACTATAATAGATAAGTTGGTGCTGTGTTGAGATGTTGTTAGTAACTTTCACAACGAAACAACTCTTGCTTGTTGGCAGGAATATTGAGTATGGACTCTGGGAATTCAGGCCGATGCTTTGGGCACCAAAAGTTCAAAGAATATTAAATTTCATAAGAATTTTTAATTTTGATAAGAAAGCAGTTCCTCAGTGACACACACGCACCCACACCATTCAAAACACAAGAAGTAGAAATATCAGTGGATGTTGCATGTGCTTGTTCATGCACACGCACATTGTCCATATTCCACAAAATTTCTTTTCTTATCATTTATCATTATTTACCAAACATTTTGTACTGTTTTTTTTAATGTTTTTGTTTTTGTTTTTAAAAAGACAAAGTCAATCAAAATAGGTCTTAAGTCTTGCTCTTTTAATTATGAGGGAGCTATTCTTTTGATAATACAGTATTTAGATAAATCTTCAAAGTTCTCATAATCATCCCTTTGTGATTCAGTATCTCACAACACTCAGTGTGACACCCCTAAATTGAACGATAGATCCAAAACTGTGCATTTTAGCAAATGCTAAAATTCAGTTAGTTAGTTTTTTTTTTTTTTTTTTAATGTTCAGATTTTGTGTGTCGCAAGAATTACACTATTGGCCTTGATGACACACCTATCCAAGATTAGAAAAGTAGTAGGGGTCACTTCAAATATAGGACACAGCTAAGAATAGAGGACATCTCTCATTGGGTGGTTTTAGGATGATCTGTCATCATGGGGGCTCCCATCTGAATTCTCTGTCTCCCCTTCAGAAATGGCTTGCATGGGGGCTGTGTAGAGGCGGCTTCGTGTACTATAGCGACTGCTGTTGGCTACAGGGGGGATCCGAGAACGTCCCTGACGAGATGCAGCTGACATAGGCAGGGTTTTGGGTGTGAAACTCTCAGAGTTGGCCCTGGGAAAAAGGCCTGGTATCTGGATTGGGTCCAGGCTAGAAATGGGGGGCTCTTGGAGTGTCGAGGGTAGCTCCTCAGCTTGCCTGATGGGCCCCTCCTGAAGGGACTCCCCTGGGATTTTAGGGGTGATAGGGCTCTTCAGAATCTCTGTGGCTGACATGCGGTAGCTGGAATCAGACCTGCTACCTTTCTTCAGCAGCAGGAGTTTGAATTCCTCATTGGATGTGGTGGATTTCTTGGCGCTGCGGTAGATTGGCACAGGGGCTCGTTGTGAGCCAGCAGCATTGGCTAAGGTGGCTGGGATGTTGAGAGGAGGGGCTGGCGGGATTATGACCGTGGCGACATTGCCAGCGGTCACTGCTGTAGGGCAGAGACGAGACTTCACATTTAAGTCTCCAGAATCTTTACGGCCCAGGACCTTTCTTTTGGATCTGAATGAGGAAATCATAGTATAGTCCTAATTAATACTCAGACAGTGGATGATAAGGTACAGGGATAGACAAAATAGCAGCTGGTTTATAATCAAAACCTGACAAATAACTATACATTGCATGCAGTACATAGACACTGAAGATAGAGTCAAACAGATTGAACAACAATGCAAAATTTACAGCACCTGTGTATCATGGCAAACAGGTCCTCAGTTGTACGGGTCTTATTGGGTGACGTGATAATAATGTCATCATCCACTTTGGTGTCATCCGTCAGAGGGGAGAGGGAGTTATCACTGGGCGTGGAATCTGCAGTACACAAAATCCCTATCACATGTCATCTGGTTGTCTGATCATTTGGTATACAGTTGGTGAAATAACCATCCTTTAAACCTTCCTTTTCATTTATGATTAAAGGTTACTACATGATTAACCAGCTATTGTTGCAGCTATTTGCTTTTTTTTTTTACATAAATTAATGGCATGTTATTTTGGTCTTTTCAATCATTTTTACAAAAGTACTACTTCTGCTAGTTGAATTGGTTTGAAAGCCTACCTTTACTGAAGTAATCCTCTGTGTCAGGAGTGGTGGAGTCATCTTTGCTCTCCTGTGGCTGCTGCTGATGGGCACTTCTGGTAGCACCTGATGTCACTTCCTCCTCATCTTCCTGCTCGACTTGTCCTCCTTTCCTTGCATCGCTGATTAGGTAAGGATGCGATGTCTCCATTGTGGTACCAGGCACTTTGACTGGACTAGCCCAGGGCCCTGAGTCTGAGTGGGATCCCCCAGCAAACTCATACGCTGGGGGTGGAGGGTGGTCCGATCTCATGCCTCCTCTGGAACATGCAGCCCTCTGTGGCTCTTTCACCTGCTCTTCCTCTTCTTCCTCGTCGTCTTCATCGTCATCATCATCCTGGGAGAACGAGCGCTCCCCCAAAACCCTAAATTCAGAGTGTGCATGAGTTGAATGTGTGAGCCCTCTGAACTCTGTGTGTGAGTGGATATGTGTGTGTAGATCCACAGGCGAAGGGTGGGGAGCACGTGGCACAGGCCGATGCAAAGGTGAGCTATCCTCAGAGAGTTCTGATGATGGGTCCATCCGGGCTCTGAAGGCTGTCATAGCCCAGAAGGTTCCAGGTCCATAGCGGTCCTGTCTGAGCAGCAGGCTTTCATAGGATGGAGGCCCATCAGGGTGCCGGCCAGGTGGAGGTGGTTGCGAGTGTTCAGGGGATGAGGTATGGTCATGAGCTGGGGGTCTGGGAGGTGGTCTACGAGGAGGGAGAGGCCTAGTGCTAATAGGTGGTGGGGCAAGTGTAGAACTACTAGGACATTTGGGTCTTGTAGCGGTCTCTAGTCCACTTGCTGTTTCCTGGTCTGTAGTGGTAGCACTATCTGTAGATTGGCTAACAGAATGGAGCTGCACTGAACGAAGAGCAGATGGAGTTATCGCCAAAAGATTGGAGCTGGGAATTATTGAAGCAGAACTTGAACTTGGTGGGGGGTTGGTACTTGTAGTCTCAGGGGCCAACAATTTTGTTCCAGTGGTTAAAACATTTGCAACTCTGTGTTTGCTGTGGTGGAGCGTGTGCATGTGGTGCGTCCGATGAGATAGCGTGTGTCTGACATAGCCACCATGAAGAACATTGAGATCAAGTTGAGATGGTGGAGGTGGGAAGTCTGGGTCTCTCTTATAGCCAGAGGAAATGGAAACTCCATCTCTGGGGAAGTGCTGCAGGGAAGAGAGAGAAGACTTCCTCTCGGGCACTTTGGGCTTTCTCTTGCCAGTTGAGGGAGACAGAGGTCCTGGGAAGAACGCTGCTGAAGATGAAGGCAAGGTTGATGTTGGAGTCTCAGATTGGCTGGAATAGCCACTTGATGGTGATGCCAGGCCGGCCAACTTCTCAGGGGACCCAAGTTTGAAGTCTCCAGGTGGGAGAGGTGGACTAGTTGCCCTGGTCTCTGAAGCCTGGGCATGGGCCTGGGTTTGGGTTTCTGTGGAGGAGGAAGAGCTGTCTGGTGACTTGATACACTCCATGACAGTAGTTCCTGTGGCTGTGCTTGAGTTGGACATAGATGTGTACTCACCATTGTTGGACTTCAGCTCAGTGTTGTGAAGCCACAGGTCTGCATAGTCAGATTGCACAGCACCTTCATCCTTAAATGAGTGTGTATCTGCTGAGCTAAAGGACATGGGCTCTACTATGTCCACGGTTTCACCCAGTCCCATTCCCCAACTTCCCAAAGGCTCTGCCACTAGACAAGATGTTTGTAGTGGTTCTGGAGCACCTCCAAGTTCAAGCTCCAGTTCCAGTTTCATATCTGTGGAAGACAAGGTAAGCTCTTGTTCACTAACCGTCTTTGGTTGATCCTGATCTGCCTGTGTGTCCGTTCCAACATCAACACTACTACTGGTCTCCTTCAGTGACGAAGTCCGTTTGGGTGGTGGAGGTTTGACTTTCGGTTTCCTCAGTGGACGACAGGCCCTCCCCAGGGTCATAGTACCTGCTCGGAAGTCAGTTGTGGGCTGGGGGTAAACTCCATGGGATAGTGGTGCTGCCACAGTGTTGGATTGACTACAGTCAGGTCCTGGGTCTGCATAGTTATACATGTATCCTCTGTAACTCTGATTACACTCCCCAAAATGCACAGAAGAGGAGTAGAAACCCTCTGTATCAGATGGGTAATGAGAGCCAGGCTCTTTTTCAGTGTTGCTGGTCTTATTGTCACTAAAACATGTTTGGTCTTCTAGACCTTGTTTGGAGCTGTACTCCTGGGCTAACCCATGGCTCTGGCTCAGGTTTTGGGTCTGGTCAGGGTCTTGGTCTGGATCAGTCTGGTCTTGGTCTGGAGGGTATGTCCACTCCCCCTCACTGGCCGTACTGACCCCTGCATCGTCCAGCTGGTCTGTGGCTGAGGATGTGAACGAGCTTGACCTGTGGCCCTGGCCCTGGGGTCTGAGGTCAGAGTGGTATGAGGGATCCAGGGAAAATCCCTCATCCATGGCATTGGGCACAGTGTTGAGTGACAGCTCTGAGTCGCAGTGGGATGAGCCTGTCAGTGGTGGAGAAGAGGGCGGGGGGATAGTTTCAGATGTCTGAGAGGGACAGGTGGAGCTGGAACCACTCCAGTTCCCACTTGATGACTGGTGGTCCTCCTTGTGGTCCACATGGCTGCCTAGGACTCCTGTTGTAGACACCGAGTGAATAGGGCTACTAAAAGTATCTGAACTTGATGAGATCTCACAACTGCCCATGTCAGCTTTGCGGGGCAAGCGAGAACGGCCTCTCTCCATCCAGCTATGCTCTGGGCTCCCTCCTCCTCCACCCCCTCTGTCTCTATCCCCAGATCGCTGTAACCTTTTTAGGCTTCCAAGTTGCAGTGGTTCAGGAGCTGCCTGGTCATCTGTGCTCTCCTCTTCATCCTTCATCATCATCATCTTCATTCTTGGACTAGGGCCAGGTGGAATAAAGTCCTCTGCTTCATATGGTGACAACTCCTCATCTTCATCATCGTCATCATAATTGTCATCGTCATCCTCGTCACTGTCCATCAGACGTCCACCCTCTCGCGGGAGGCTACGAGAGCGCAAGCGTCCACCGTGGGCTGCAGCACTGGTATATGTGGAGTCTGACTGGTCACCCAGGGAAGAAATGTTGCCTGTTGAATGGGACAGAGATGCAGGGATTCCCTGATGGCCACGTTGAGCTCTGATGCGCCTTCTGGAGGGAGCAGCTGTACCTGAAGATGTAAGGACAGAAGAGAGAGAGAGGAGAACAGAAAGAGGCATTTTTTAATTCATGTGGATGTTGCCCATATGGACTATACCAAGTTACCATAAATAAATTGAATTCGTGTTTGATGGATCTCGTTTGAGGATGAAAGTATACTAGTTTGATAATATTGGCAGCTTTTAGATGGTTGTCCTGTTCAAACTTAGCAATGGCAGCTACACATCATTGCAATAAACATTTCCATTGCAAACATTTGTCATTTAGCAGGAAGTTAAACAAACTCCTAAAAGATGCCTGAAAGATGAAAAAAAGAACACCAATAAAGAACTCAGAAACCTACATGCTATAAGGAAATCATCTGTCTGGCAGCCAGAGTCCCGAGTGTGATGGAGGCGACCACTGATCGAGAGATCTTCCTGACAGAGAGAGAGTTGGTGCGGGTTGGCATGGACGATCACTGTGCGCTCTCTTGCTACGGGTGATTCATCTGAGTCTGGATGCAAAAAGACAAAGCATGTTACATGTCATATCATATACAAACCATTTCTTCAGAGGATATAAGGGAAATATGAGGAAAAGCTACAAAATTAAGACTCATACACAAATTTTTCTGTCAATAAGCAGATGTGCTCGTTAACATACCCATGTCCTGATGTACTCTTTTGGGTATTCCTGTGATAGTCTTCCTCCTCCTCAGCTTCCTTCTCCTCTGAAGAACCGACTGAGAATGGACTAGAGAGCAACGAGCACTTGCTTCCCTGTCAAACCCAACTCCTGCAATAACAGCAGAGGCTATAAGCCATATTTGATATAGAATTTTAGTACAATAGAGGTTAACACTGCACACTATATTGTTTATTTCTAATAGTCTTATCATCTTATTGCTCATTCCCTCATAGTTTTGTGGTAATGATTCATAGTTTTTATACAAGCAGTCTGTGTTTGATTGCTGTTTGGTCAATTGTTAGCACAGTTGCTTCACAGTTAAAAGATTCCTGGTTTGATCCTCACCAGGGCTAACCTAGCTCTTTTTCAATTTTCATGTTCTTCCTCTTTTTCTTACCTGTGACGTTGATGGGGATGATACAGGAGGAGATGGCGTGAGAATCGGCAGTTGTCTTCTGATCTGATGGTGGGAGGTTTTCCTTTGACCAGTTTGTCTGTTTATCCTGGGTTGAGGAGGCATTGGAGGCTGAGGCCTTGGCTCTGTGGCCTCCCAAGACCTCACCACCTTCGCCTTCCCCTGTCGTGGTAGCCTGGAAGAAGCAAGGAGCAACATTACATAAGCTGGGTTCTGATGCTCCGCACAGTTTTAGTATAAGTTACTTGGTTGGACAGACTAAAAGTAATTATTTACAATGCCGATGTGTAGCATGAAATAGCCACTAGGAGTGAAGTAATCAACAAGCAAATACAAAATGAGCTACTGAACATTTAAGTGATTATAGGTTAAACAGAAAGTTAAAACAACACAATTGCTTGATACCTTTCTACTCCATGGGATGAAGATGCAACTTTCAATTGGGTGAAGTGAGTAAAAGCACTCAAACTATGAACATAAAATACGACAAAAAAACAAAAGAACAGATGACATGACATAAATAATCCAAAAGACTTTAAATAAAAAGATTAAAGGAAAGTCAAAAGGTGAGGGATGAATGAGACAGACAATGTAATGTTTAATTTATTCAATTTCCTCTCTCGAACAGTTAAAAAATCTCACATTGTCCTATTGTTCACCTTATAGCCTAAAACCTCATTTGTTTTTTGTTAAAATTACATGTGTGGATACTTTTTTTTCAAATCTTTCCTTATTGACAATGTCTTTTTAATAACTAAATTTTAGCTTAAGGTTTAGCTGACAGTTTGCTATTCAAGCATCTTCCTTACCTTTCTTTGGATCGTTGGAATATCTGCTTCTCTCCCTGGCCTCTCCTGTGGCATCAGGAAAACACACACATACAAACAATTATTGTGTGCAACACAGTTAAGATAACATTTTTGTATTTTTCTGACCGTGTGTCAGTAAATTTTCGTACTTTTCGCTGTATGGTCTGGATCTCTGTTTCTCTCATGGTCCTCTCCTGCAGAAGATTCAGACAGAGAGAAATGACGGTAAAGTTAGTTATATACTGATATACAGTAAAAAGTACCAATACAACCACATGATAAAAGTGAAAAAAATTTAAATTGGAATCTAATGTACTGTAGTCTTATGTGTCATGAAACCCCAGACACACAACAGGAACTGTACACACAAGTGGAAAAAACACACATCTTACAGCAAGCACCTACATGTTAGACATTAACAGATACACAGACAAATTTCTGTTTTACCTTCCTGGGTTGATAGTCTAACTCTCGCTCCCTCTCTGCTCTCTCTTGCTGCATGGCAACATCAGAATGAGATATTGTGTCAGTTTATTGTAACACATATTTAATAGGAATAAAAGTTGTCAAAAAGCACAAAAAATATTCAATTAAGAAAAATGAATAGGAAAAAATGTGTTTCCCTGATGTTCTTCTGAATGTGACCTTCATGTCTTCCTCCCTGTCCCATACCTCTTTCAACATTCAAGTCTCCAGTCATTCATTTAGTTTGTGCGATTTAAAAAAAAACAAAACCATTATTGGATAACTGCCCCCTGGTTGGTTGGTGAGATATATTTTCACTTGTGAACAGTGTGTTGTCCTTACAGCTCGTGCCAGGCGACTCCTCTGTTGCCGGCGAATGGTGTGTGGCGAGGGGAAGGTGGGCATTGGGGGCGCCACTGAGATAGAGATTGTCACCCTGTTTCTCTCCCGACTTGTGGACCGCTGGCGCTGTTGTTCGTCTGTGAAATCCAAACACACACATGAAAACTAACAAACTATGCAATTTGTTCTCAGTATAATGCAACTGTGCAGACGGGATCAGCCTCTCTCACCTCGGTGCAGGGCTCTGAGACTCAGTTGAGCGTTTCTGTGCAGCTCCTCTAGACATGGTGATCGGGTACAAGGATGAAACACATTGTGCTGCTGGTGCCATGGAGCTTGATAGTGAACTGACAGCTTACTCTCTATATCCAGGTTTGACACCGCTAAGAAAGAGAGAAGAGAGACGATGTTAAAGGGAATCTCTGTGATGAGCATAAAAGAGATAACAAACTGGTCTGCACATAAACAAAGTTGTTGATGAGTTGTTTTACAATTTTTTTTAATAGTTTTGACCAAAATGTGTGTATGTATATCTAGACTATCTTGGACTATGGCCTATTTTAAGACCTGTGTGGTTCTGTATAGTTGGTAACTGGCTTATGGGTAATTTTTTTGTCTTGATTATCTGATTTAAGGAAAAGTGTTTTCTTGTGTGTATATGAACAGTAAAGCATGCTTTTCTTTCTCTCTTCATGGGTGTTTAACTGAGCCAGATGTTGCTGATTAAAACTTGCATCAATAGATAGAGGAGCTTGCAAAACTTCCAGACTTCAAAACCTTTGTGTGTGTTTAAGTTTTGACCTTATAGGTCATATGACCATGTAGCAAACCTGTGGGAAAAAAATGAGCAGTGGGCTAGAGCTGACCCCCATTCCTCTTGCTTTCTTTTTATCCTATACATAGTCTGTTGCCTTCAAGAACTCAAGTATAAAGAGCACACAGCATATTACACATGGCAATTTATATCTTTACCAGAGCCCATGTGTCGTACCCATGTGTTGTAACAATACCTGCCCCTATAGGTACACTGAATGTCAGCTAGTTTGATTCAACGCAAGACACAGTTACATCTTAAACAATAGAAGTGTTAAAACTACATTTTGACATAGGAGCCCTCTACAAGACAGTGACACAGTTTGAGTGTGATGAGAGCAGTGATGCAGTTTCCACCTCAAGGCCTTTTGTTCATATAGTGCTGTAGTGGTAGATTCAATTAAACTACAATTAATCAAATTACCACGAATCATTAACATACTTATAACACACACACACACACACACACACACATATATATATATATATATAAAATTACAGTACGAGTACAGTAAAATAATACGTTAAAATAATACGTTAACATGTTATTGTCGCTTTAATGATATGGGTCTTAAGATAGGACATTTGTATGACGGTGCCTACTCCACCAGCATCAGAGAGAAAATAGCACTGAAAGAAAACTGCAGTGAGCTGAGATCCAGGCCAGGTTTTACAATTAACCACCAACAGTCAGAGGCCACACATTAAAGCCAGGCAACATATGAATAAAATACACAAAATAAAGATAAATAATGTTATAAGTTAATATGCACAAATCTATTTAGAAACCTTGATGTAAAGAATGTCACAATCCTCAGTCTTTCTGGGTTGTACATTAAAACACAAGACAAGGCGATGACCTGCCAGCAGGTGGCAGCTAAACCCACCTCACTCCTGCAACTCTGCACACACCAGCAGACCACTGTAAATTTCTCACGGTCCTGCATGTTTATTGCCATCATTGCCACAATTTATTATTATCATACAACACAAAAACCCTACTATCATGAATGATGTACAACTGAGAATCTATAACTTTCATTTCCAAAGATTTGAACGGTTGATTATCAAAGAGAGAGAACTGTGATTATCCATCTCTCTTATCTGCTCTCACAGCCCCTTTAGCCTTTATTATGAATCCTATTTCTCCTCTTTTAACTCCGAATTCAAAATGCAATTGTGTCCTTGAAAGCCACACTGTACATCTGTAGCCAGGCAACCTTTCATTGCTCATCAAGGCTCGTATTAGGATGCAATTAAATCAGCGAGCTCGAATCAGCAGCATTCGGCCGATTTAAACTGCAAGGTTAAAGAAGCACAGAGGGACAGCTTATTCACCCTAAATATTACACAGCTCTCTGCTCTAAATGCTGTCACACAGATAAAGTTATTTTCTTGTTTTGCATATCACATTTTGTGTCTTTAACATTCATGAAGGTAATAATTATTGAATACAACCAAAGGACTCTGCAGCTATACAAACTCACTTGGCAGATGAAATTTGTTTGAATTGTAGTAAAATAGCGACTTGATTTTAAGACAAATTGAGACGTTTTAAGAATAATTTTTCCATAAAGGTGTTTATCACTTTCTCGAAAAGCTGGATTGATGGGATGTTAAAGTAAATTCTGGGAGAGCCTTTGTTGTAGTTGTTTTCTCATTAAACTGACAGATCTGCAAAATCTGCAAAAACAATCATGCCTTGCTACGTTATCATTCCTGGATGTGAGTAGTAATTTCCCTCAATACAGTGAAAGAAAATAAGGACAGAGAAGTGGAGTATTGGAACAAAGGTGTTTCACTGAGAACAGTCTGTAAAAGGGTGCTGACCTAGTTGTTGTGACACAGTTAAATTAGTGGATTTGTTACTGTTTTATTCCCTGCCATCCCACATATTTCCCTGATCTTTCTTTTCATCGTCCTTTCCGTCTTTTTTTTACTCTGTTTTTCTTGCTCTTTTGTTGCAGCCCTCTCATCATAATCATCAAATTGTGCTCTTGTTCAGACTGCACTACTCGGCAGCACGTCCCCTGCTGTTTTTATTCTCTGTCATCAAAAAAACTCACACAAAGATGATTTCATCACTTAGAAATCCCCTCCAGATATATGATTCAATCAATTGGTTAAAAGTTCTTAAAATCACATCTACTCCTCCCTTATTGAAAATTCAGAATATATTAATTTGCAAGAACTGTTCTTTTCAAAAATTAATCGCTGGTCACAAAACATTTCCCACTTCACTGAAAAGTAGAAGGAGGAAAATAAAAAGGAGGTTTCCTCTTCCCTCATCACATCTATGTAAGTTGCATGTTTGACCACAACCGGCTTCCAAACTAGGTGCAAATCCTGCTCATACCTGAAATTTAAGGTGAGCACAAAGAAACTTCCTGCATTCAGCTACTAAAATAAGAATGTCAAACTCCGCACTCAGAGCGTCAGTGTTGCACACTGCAGCAAAGTCAGATTTTGAGTTGAGGTGAACATGGACATAGATCTGTGAAGTAAAAGAATATTACTACTGCACAGCAAACAAAACATCAGCGAAGTTTCATCAGATGTAGCTTAAAAGTCCATTATCAGGCTGCACAAACAACTTCACTGAACAAACATGTAAAAGATAAGCGTTCAACACTAGACTGGTCTACACGGAGCGTGCCAGTGTTTCCCTCTTGAGCAGTACCGTGACAACCTTCCCTGTGGTGCAACTCAGAGCCACAAAAAGACTGAATTCAGAGTTAACACACCAATCACTTCTAAAACTTATTCCCAGAAAGTGATAAGCAGCATCTAACAAAATCAAAATCAGAGTTTCACCTCTCTTCCCTACCTGCATTGTCCTGCATTTGATTGAAGAAGAAGTTACTCATTGCTAACATCCAGGACCAGCTAAGACATGGCTGAGCACACATTACAAACTCACCTAATGCACACTCTGTCTGTTTTGCTCTCTTTCTGTCTTTTCCCCATCATCCCTCTCCTCCTTACTCTATTCCTCCATCTCCGTTTCCCCCTCATCCTGAAATCTGCAGGTGCAGTGTCAGCAACTTGCAGTGTCATCACCAGGACCTGCATGCCAACAGCACCAAGAGAGGAGGTACAGTAAAAATATATATATATATATATATATATATAAATATAAATGTATATAGCAATATAACGGAGAGTAATGCAGCAATTTAAAATGTCCAAGCAGTCTTAAAACAGTGATTCAAAGATTACACAGGAGCAACGCAAATGTTTGTTTACGGTCACGTGTGTGATTAAGGGGTGGATCTAAGTGAGAAGACAATTTGCAATGAATACAACTCTATATACATATATAGAAAACAGTGACATCAACAGAATTATTGAATGATACAAATGGGAGGAATGATGGGAGGAAACAGAAGGATGGATGGAAAAAGAAAAGAAGGAATTTTATTTTATATCAACAAGCTAGAATCTGCACTATGTTGGAGAACCCTAGCTCTGTGAATCATCTATGACGTTTAAAGGCTCCAGTATGTTCCAAACCAAGTGTTTGTTGGATGCCTGACATTCATGTCCACGTGTGGATATGAAAAAGTAGGCGTTGTTTGAATTTTTCCCCTTAGTTCTCATTTTTCATTCTTTACACATTTGTTCACATGAGAAGTGATAGAAATAGCTGAGTGCAACACTAAAACTAGCCTGAGTGCTGCGAACAGGAAGCTCATTATTAGCACACACCAGCGCAGGTCTACAGGTGCAAACAGAGCCAGAACACAACCTAACGCTGAGAGACTTAGCTGACCATCTAAAGAGCAGCAACTCACTGCGCTGCTGCTTTTTCTGCACTGGGAAAGGCTGGCGGATAGATGTACAGGTGGATTAATCAACAGAAAGATGGACTCACTGTTGGCAGTGAGTTTGAAGATTTACGACACACTTCAGACTTTATGAGCTGCTGAAATTATGTCAATCCACCTAATCTTAGATACACAAGTGTAGAAAACTCACTGGTAACATATCGTCGTCTCATAGGAAAACATATTGTCAAATATATCATATTTGAAATAAATATGCTTCATATAAACTTTGACCAAGACAGACTCACACTGTCACTGACAGAACAATCTGACTGCGATCAGTCATTCACCAGGCCTTAGTATTTTTCTGCTTAAGCGCTGCAAAATCAATAAAGTCTGATGGATAAAAATTTGTGGAATTTTATGTTGAGCTGTCAGGAGTCATCAGAGCTACCAACTGTCTGTCAACGCAAAGGTTTTAAATGTGTGATTTACAGATGCAGAGTTATTGGCTAAAAGTGTTTTTTATGGCGCCGCTTCAGCCTCATCAGGCTAATGAGTCCAATTTTTATTACCTGAGTAGGGGATGAGTTTTTTTTTTTTAAACACGTGGAAGGTTTGGCTGATGTGGGTTTTTTGGAGGAGACAGAGAATAAGAACTATAATAAATCCTGACAGTAACTAGAAGATTCCATAATTTTGTGCTTGAATCATGAGCACAAGATGAAATCACAGTATGAGAGTCAGTAGTAGATCACAGCAAGCCGGTGAACAGCTCCGGCTCTTTTGCACAGAGGAAACACTATAGTGTTAAAAAAAGAGCTGTGCCAACAAAGTATATATATATATATAAAAAAACAAAAAAACATCACAGTCAGGCACAATCATCAATGATATTTGTCACATGTCACTGCCGTAATGTTGCTCTTTCTCTCTCTGGCACAGCTATATGACTTTGTATCCGTCTCTCTGACTTGCTCTCTCTCTCTCTCTGGTCCAGATGTGAGTGAATGTAAGTCGTTAGTAGAGAATGTATTAGGGTGTATCTGGGTCAGGCAGCACACTCCCTATGGCAGTAGCTGCAGAATCTTGTCATAGTAGACAGCTGTTATATAAGAAACACTAGCTGCCCAGTTCTGCAGAGGAAAGACAGTGCACTGTTATTGCACCTACGATGGCTGAGCAGTCGCACCACGCACCGTCTCATCTCATCACTAGTGGTAATATTATTTTTTTATATTGATATCAGCGGTTTGTTTCAGCCAAAGTGATGCAACTTTTGCAAGAACAGCACTTTAATTTCCAAGAATAATAGTTTTAAATTAACAAATTTAATCTGCACTGGCTGATCATTCATAGTGGAATACAGCTGCTGATGAAATGCATCATAATTAAATTAAAATATTTTAAGTTAACATCTATCTTTTCCACACTCTGTGACAGAGTCATGTATATTTTGCTTCGTCTTGTTAACTTTTCATTCAAGCTATATGTATAATACTTAGAGGTATGCAACTAACTGCTATTTTCATGATCAGTTAATCTGATGATTACTTCCCTGATTCATTTGTCAATTGTTTTGTCATTAACATGACACAAAATAGTGAAAGAAAAGCCCATCGCAAGGTGCCAGAACACAAGGTGCCAGAACACAAGGTGCCAGAACACAAGGTGACGTCTTTTTTGGCCGACCAACAGTCCAAAACCCAAATATATTCAGTTTGCTATTATGTGACTAAGAAAACCAGAAAATGTTCATATTTAAAATAATTTGGTCATCAAAATCGTTCACATAGTTATGGGTTAATTGATTATAATCATTTCAGCCCTTGTTTACATCGTGAAATGAACTATTCAAACTATGAATGACATTTTCAACCTGAACACTTTTTTCATGAAATGCCCTTTTTGATCAAATGATATTCTACATACTTTTCTACAAAGTTTTCTAAAATTCAGCCGAACAGCCTGATATCTTTTCATCATACACAAAGTAAGTTATAATGAAACAACCTCATACCCACAAAAGCATAGTGTCCACATACAGTGAGATAACAGTGATTACAAGAGGCTAAAATAGCATCTTGTTGAAAATTCACTGACTGTTGTGATTAAGTCTAGAACAGTGTAATACAGACAGGATGATGAGAGCTTTTCCTTGTAGATGACAGTGAGTTGATGTTGTAACTCTGTCACACTATAACCACATTCCTGTATTAATTAAAAGGAATATAAACAATGTAAACAGGAACTATTAGTTATTAACTGGTTTTAAGGAACACAGCGATATAGTTATAGACAGTACCTTTGGATCGCACAGGGACACAACCTAAACCGAGACAAGCCAAAGCCATGGTCAGCAGCTGTCTACTCTCTCTTCTTCTTTTCCTCTTTTTTGTCTTTTTCTGTCGCTCCTCCCTTTCTCTTGCAGACTCCCTGTCATCTGTCTCTCAATAACAGCACCTTATTTATTCCTGCTAAAACATTCCTGTGCAAGTCCAACATCCAGCCTAGTAACATCTGCAGATGTAGACCCTCCCCCTCCACCTCCTCACCCACCCACCTGCTGTCCCTGCTCTCTCCTCGCTTCAGCTGACCCACCACCGTCACTGAAAAATACATATTTCTTCTTTGTCCACGGGGACATGTGGACCCTTTACTTTGGCCCCGCGGAGAGCTACATGGCCCTCATGAGGGATGATGCACCTACGCCTCATCACAAACTCAAACACTTCTCTGTCCCCTCTCTGTTGTGGCTAGGATTCACCCCTGTCTGCTGGTGTCAGATGGTAGGACCCCGTCTGGGCATGGCCTGTCCCTGACCGTAATCTCTTTATGATGCAGTAATATGTGGAGGGCGGGTGGGGGGGGGTTCATCCACAAAGTATTAATGTATTAATCCACCACATGCTGGGAAAATGTATCACGTGCTCAATCCTTCTATTGCTGCCACCAAATAGTGATGATCTAAGAGTACGTGTGTGTGAGAGAACACCTGACTGCTGGTGTACAAGCGTTCATTTTTACAATCAAATAATTGACAAACGTTACAGCAATGAGGCAGAAATGAAATGAAATGAAAGTTTTCACCATACTTTAAAATGATGAGCGCAAACAAATGTTAAATCACTCAGAGTCCACCTCATGGAAACTTCGTCTTTGTCTACACTGATTCTGAGGAGTCAACATCCCCATGCGGTTGCAAAATAAACAGCATGACACACACACATACAGAGACAGAGAGAGTATATGAGCACCCTGCCTGGTAATCTGCTGTAATCTGGTGCTCTGGCAGTTCACTGACTTTGGAGTAGAGCTGGTGGAGCTGGCTGTGCGCTCGAGTAGCTTTCAGCCTCCCACCGTGGCCGGGAACAACACACAGACACCAAAAATATCTGAACACACATGCGAGAACCCACCACGTGTCTGCACATGCTTCGCTGCAGTGGTCAACATCACCACAAACAGGAAGTTACAAATATTAAATGTGCAGATGTTTCTTGTGGCTTGCCTCAATTGCAACAGATCTGCTAAACAGGACTGCTGGGAGGTCTTTAATAGCTTGTCGTCCCTGGGGTTTTTTGTCAGTTGTGGCATTGAGTGATCTATGAAACATCAGGGCAGGATCAAAGACCTTTCTACTGCTTGTGAACTGCATCGTAACCTGAGCTTCTTGAATAGGGCCCTAATGGCTTGTCCTGCCTGAGGAGCTTAGGCCAAATCACTTAATCAGTATCGTCTTTTAAGTCACTTAAAACAAACTTTTACAGACTTGCTTTTATGTGGTGATCACGCTCAGTTGCCATTTTATTCTTCTGTTTGATTTCTCTTGGTTTGGTGCTTATGAACCTCATCAGAAGTAGTGTTGATGATAAATAAATATTAATAAAATAGGCTACCTCTTTTTCTGTTACCTTTCAGTTTCTCTCTATGTTTGTATATGTTTGTCTCGATCCTCCTTCCACACAAAATGAATAAATCATTCTACCCCCATTCCCTCTTCCCATCCCTTCTCCCAGCTGCACACCTGCACTATTGTTCAGCCTCCCCACTCCTCCTCAACCCCTCTGTTCTGCCCCTCTAACCTGCACAACACTCGTGGTATAATAGGGGAGTGCATGTTTCTATAAAGGTTTGAGGCTTGTCTGTAAGGGCTAGCAGAGGTGAATCACAGTGTCTGACAATAAAGACAAAAGTTTTATTTATAGCAGCCGCCACGTCACAGTGAGCCAGATGAGCCAGAGAAAATATCAACAACATAACAGCAGGTTAAATGTTCAAGGGATTATTTCCTGGCTCTGCACACACTGTTTACCCAATATTAACAGACTCCACTGAAAGTGCTCCTGTACTGCCCCTCAGTGGCACAGCATGAACACTGCACAGAGTCACAGGGTGTGTGGCGTGAAGGCAACATCAGTGAAATGCAGGGTGGATTTGCAAGTGCTGCCATACGGTTTTCATATGGTTTCTATATGTCAACACCATAAGCTGTATGTAAAGGTTTAGAGTGAAAGATTTACCAAAGAGATGATCCAACTCAAAAACAAAATAAGCCATCATCAAGTGTCCATACTGCACCGTTGTACATGTACATACATCTTAATGGTGAAAATAAGGTCACTGTCCTGTGAAACGCAACATTTTCTCAGTTAAATTCTGGGAACCATTGTGCTACACATTATTACTAGGCGTCTGTTCTCCATTTTCTGTTCGACATTTTCTCTTTCTTTTTAAAGTTAGATGAGACAGTTGTTACTGCTCTCTGTCAAGTGCGTGTGTCAACAGCTCTAAAACTCCCTGATCAATATGTTGTTTCTCGTTCCTTTAATTCGTACACAAACACTTAAGTTTGGGCTATTACTGTTTATTGGTTTGTGGTTTAACTATTTTGAGAGTTACTAGAAGGCAATTTTTTTTTTTAAACTTTGGTTAGAGCCTTATAGCTGTTATCCCTGTTTCTACTCTTTATGCTAAGCTGAGCTAATCACCTCCTGGCTCTAGCTCCATACTTATATGGAGTACTTTGACATTTTTAAAACATGTCAGTGTTTTAATATGAAGCTGCAGACAGAAGGCAGTTAGTTTAGCTGAGCACAAAAACTGTAAATTTGGCCTTTGGTTAACAGTGAGTTAATTACTGAGCTTTGGATTAGCTGGTAGGGGGATGGTGTTAACTTTGAACAGAGCTAGGATAGCTGTTTCCCTCTTTTTCTAGTCTTTATGCTAAGCTAAGCTAAATGGCTGTTGCCTCCAGCTTCATGTTTTTTTGTATAAATATGAGATAAAAAGCATCTTCTCCTCTAGCTTTTCAAAAAAAAATAAAAAAAACAATAATGCAAACTTTTTATCCTTAGAACCTCAATTTAATTTAAGAAACAAAATATTTGGAGGAGTTTTAAAAAAACATAAACATTTGCAATGCATTTCTGTGTCAGTAGACACATGGTGGCTGAGAAAGCAGCAGCAGGAGTTCAATGTTTTATTATCTCATGTTGTTGTCGGGCCTCCTCTCCTTGCTCAACCTTTCTGAGGCTTCTGTATTCCCCAATCCTCATCAATATTGCAGCATTGTTCCTAAAGAGGCAGTAACCAGGGAAGGAAAGATGGAGAAAATAATAGAGTAGTGTAAACTAGAGGAGGAAAAATGCTTATATTGTATTCTGTTTAGTCAATACTTATTCCTATATCTTTTGTCAAAACATTGTATTAGTTTGGTAACATGCAGAGAAATTAGCAGGAATTTACTCACACACACACACACACACACACACACACACACACACACACACACACACACTGTGTCACAGGGGTCACCAGGGGTCTTTGGGTTTGGATTAAATGTTATGCCTGGTAAGTGCCACACTGTACATTCGTCTGCTTGCATAAGTTACTTAGCATGGATTTTAGTGAATAACCCCAATGGATAGAATAGAACAAACAAATCCTTTGGTTCTAGCTTCCCTAACAACTGCTTAAGACCACAAATCAGATAAATGGCATCCTCTGCCTGCTCTGTGATGTTTGGGCTGACGCCAGCTGATTTTGTTAACACTGTCTTTTCTGGATTTTTTTCAACATGGCAGCTTCCTGTGTGGGACATGCCACCTTTAACAGTTTTTTTTTTGCCCCTTAGAACATCATAATATCATCATGCTGTAATACCAATCTAACACAACGTCCATGAGGCAGATCAACCAACAAAATTTTCATTTCTATTTTATTCCGGGATGAGGGGGAAAGAAACAGCAAACTATTTATCAGGAAAGAAAAATTATGACAAATGAGATATCATGACATAATTGTGTGGTAGAATATAATTTGATTTCCTGTCCCATTATGTCCTGACTGACCACCTACAGACCACCTACAGAAGATTTATTATTCTGCTACTGTGAGTGTACGTGTGTGTTTTGTATGTGTGTGTGTGTGTGTGTGTGAGTGAGAGAGACAGAGAGAGAGAGCGAGAGAGTGAGAGTGTGTGTGTGTGTGTGTGTTCGTGAATACTTCAGCCATGTTGGTGGAATGGCACAAGACAAGCCATCGCCCATGTTATTTTTAACTGCGTGTCTCCATGGAAACCGGCACATATGCAGGGAGGGGGTGATCTCCTGCTGTGCATGTGTTGAGGAAGACTCCTACCGTTCGTTGGTCATAGTGTGTGTCTGTGTGTGTGTTTATAGGAACGTTTGCATCTATGTGTGTGTATGTTAGTCTATTAATTGTTTTTGGGTGGACCTCATTTTTAAATCCTGCCTTTCAGATTAAAAGCATACATTTTACTTTAATATATACAAATACAGTTTCATACAAATATATATATATATATATATATATACAGTTTCTAGCTGTGTGTGAGAGAGAGACAGACAGTGATATAGAGAGAGAGGGTTGAGGGAGGAGAAGGTAAGGGCTTCTGAGGTAAGTGAGGAAACACCAACAAGCTGTACCTGACGACAGGGGTGGGTGGTGCTATCTCAGCCTGAAATAACCCAAGCAGGGCAGCAAGTTCACTAGATACATCACCTGCCTTTCCTCCTGTATGTAGAGAGCCGTGACTTAGCTATCGTTTAATATTGATATGCCTTTATCTACTTTCCTTAAAATCCTCCATTTAAGAACATGTAGCTGTAGTCAACAGTAGATAATTCTCACTCCCGTGAGCTGCCATCATCAATACTGACTCTTCATTGTCTCTAATCAATGGATCAGTGACTCTACAGTGACTAAGACGTTTCTCTGTTGTTGGGTTGTGGGGGAGGTTTATATTGAGTGAGGGCATTCTCCTATATAGCTTCAGAAGCCATCCGACAGTTATCAACTGAGTGAATGTAGTCGTTTCTATGGAAACAACTTAAAGATTAAAGCTGTGAAGAGAGAGCCGTGCCAGAGTGATTCCCATAATGCCTTGTGCCTGGGGATCTCAGGGAAAGAGAGAGAGAAAAAGGAGAGACAGACAGAGTGGAACGCAGAGGAGGGAGTGTGTGTGTGTGTGTGTGTGTGTGTGTGTGTGTGTGTGTGTGTGTGTGTGTGTTT